>NW_028323150.1:0-31566 GCF_009617815.1 Ciona robusta
ATATACAATAACTTACCGAACTGTAAATTACATTACTATGGCCAATGGATCAGGCGTCCGACTGCGATTCAGAAGATTGAGCAATTGATATAATTTCAAACAAAAAAAACAAGTGTCTAGATAATGTTATTACGATACAAATTAATTCAAATCCAACAGAATTGGTTGGATAGAAAGCGAACTGTAGAGTTGCAGCGCCATGGCCGCATGGCCCAATGGATAAGGCGTCTGACTACGAATCATAAGATTGAGGGTTCGAGTCCCTCTGCGGTCAATTTTGTTTTATTTAGAATTGTCCAATCAGAAGACTGAGTTCTCGAGTCCCTCTGTGGTCAATTTTGTTTTGTTTAGAATTGTCCAATCAGAAGACTGAGTACTCGAGTCCCTCTGTGTTCAATATTGCTTTATTTAATGTTCAAATAAACGAATAAGAAAAGTGGATATATAGTTTTCAATAAAAAAAAAACAATGTCTTGATAATGTTAATACGATACAAACTAATTCAAATCCAACGAAATTAGGTTTGGATAGAAAGCGAACTGTAAATTACATTACTATGGCCGCATGGCCCAATGTATAAGGCGTCTGACTTCGAAACAGAAAACTGAGGGTTCGAGTCCTTCTGTGGTCAGTTTAGATTTCTTTAGTATTGTCCAATCAGAAGACTGAGTACTCGAGTCCCTCTGTGTTCAATATTGCTTTATTTAATGTTCAAATAAACGAATAAGAAAAGTGGATAAATAGTTTTCAATAAAAAAAACAATGTTTTGATAATGTTAATACGATACAAACTAATTCAAATCCAACGAAATTAGGTTTGGATAGAAAGCGAACTGTAAATTACATTACTATGGCCGCATGGCCCAATGTATAAGGCGTCTGACTTCGAAACAGAAAACTGAGGGTTCGAGTCCTTCTGTGGTCAGTTTAGATTTCTTTAGTATTGTCCAATCAGAAGATTGTGTACTCGAGTCCCTCTGTTTTCAGTATTGCTTTATATAATGTACAACTATACGAATGAGAAAAGTGGATATATAATTTTAAACAAAAAACAAGTGTCTAGATAATGTTAATACCATACATTTTAAACAAAAATAACAAATGTATGTATGATAAAAATGAATTCAACTCCAAAGCAATTGGGTTAGATAGAAAGAGGACTTCAGTGTTGAAATGCAATGGCCGCATGGCCCAATGGATAAGGCGTCTGACTTCGAATCAGAAGATTGAGGGTTCGAGTCCCTCTGTGGTCAATTTTGTTTTATTTAGAATTGTCCAATCAGAAGATTGAGTACTCAAGTCCCTCTCTGTTCAATACTGGTTCATTTAATGTACAACTATACGAATAAGAAAAGTGGATATATATTTTAAACAAAAAAAACAAATCTCTTGATCATGTTAATACCATACAAATTAATTCAAATCCAACGAAATTGGGTTAGATAGAAAGCGAATTCTAGAGTTGCAGTACTATGGTCGCATGGCCCAATGGATAAGCCGTCTCACTGCGAATCAGAAGATTGATGGTTCGAGTTCCTGTCTTGGTCATAGTTGTTGTTTAATGTACAATTCCAATTTTAAACCACATTGTATTAACAAGGTAACTAATATTCAAATCCTTTGCACTTCTGTTGCGTATGGTATAGTAACCTACCTGCGGTGCATTCGTGCGTGTGCGTGGCCCAATGGATTTTGGTTTTAAGTTCGCCAACGCTTAAATTTGTACAGAAAAATAAAGGTAATCATACTTTCAAACCGAGTAATCAGTTGTTTAAAACTTTGCACCAGTACGTTATGCGAATCGAAAACGTTCGAAGTAAATGTTGGATATAATCCATAAAGGGGACACCCGGATTTGAACCAGGGACCTCTCGATCTGCAGTCGAATGCTCTACCACTGAGCTATATCCCCACACATTGCAAGGTATACAGACATATATACAATAACTTACCGAACTGTAAATTACATTACTATGGCCCAATGGATAAGGCGTCCGACTGCGATTCAGAAGATTGAGCAATTGATATAATTTCAAACAAAAAAAACAAGTGTCTAGATAATGTTATTACGATACAAATTAATTTAAATCCAACAGAATTGGGTTGGATAGAAAGCGAAATGTAGAGTTGCAGCGCCATGGCCGCATGGCCCAATGGATAAGGCGTCTGACTACGAATCATAAGATTGAGGGTTCGAGTCCCTCTGTGGTCAATCTTGTTTTGTTTAGAATTGTCCAATCAGAAGACTGAGTACTCGAGTCCCTCTGTGTTCAATATTGCTTTATTTAATGTTCAAATAAACCAATAAGAAAAGTGGATATATAGTTTTCAATAAAAAAAAAACAATGTCTTGATAATGTTAATACGATACAAACTAATTCAAATCCAACGAAATTAGGTTTGGATAGAAAGCGAACTGTAAATTACATTACTATGGCCGCTTGGCCCAGTGGATAAGGCGTCCGACTGCGATTCAGAAGATTGAGCAATTGACATAATTTCAAACAAAAAAAAAACAAGTGTCTAGATAATGTTATTACGATACAAATTAATTCAAATCCATCAGAATTGGGTTGGATAGAAAGCGAACTGTAGAGTTGCAACGCCATGGCCCAATGGATAAGGCGTCTGACTACGAATCAGAAGATTGAGGGTTCGAGTCCCTCTGTGGTCAATTTTGTTTTATTTAGAATTGTTCAATCAGAAGATTGTGTACTCGAGTCCCTCTGTTTTCAGTATTGCTTTATATAATGTACAACTATACGAATGAGAAAAGTGGATATATAATTTTCAACAAAAAACAAGTGTCTAGATAATGTTAATACCATACATTTTAAACAAAAATAACAAATGTATGTATGATAAAAATGAATTCAACTCCAAAGCAATTGGGCTAGATAGAAAGGGGACTTCAGTGTTTAAATGCAATGGCCGCATGGCCCAATGGATAAGGCGTCTGACTTCGAATCAGAAGATTGAGGGTTCGAGTCCCTCTGTGGTCAATTTTGTTTTATTTAGAATTGTCCAATCAGAAGATTGAGTACTCAAGTCCCTCTCTGTTCAATACTGGTTCATTTAATGTAGTCAATTTTGTTTTGTTTAGAATTGTCCAATCAGAAGACTGAGTACTCGAGTCCCTTTGTGTTCAATATTGCTTTATTTAATGTTCAAATAAACGAATAAGAAAAGTGGATATATAGTTTTCAATAAAAAAAACAATGTCTTGATAATGTTAATACGATACAAACTAATTCAAATCCAACGAAATTAGGTTTGGATAGAAAGCGAACTGTAAATTACATTACTATGGCCGCTTGGCCCAATGGATAAGGCGTCCGACTGCGATTCAGAAGATTGAGCAATTGACATAATTTCAAACAAAAAAAAACAAGTGTCTAGATAATGTTATTACGATACAAATTAATTCAAATCCAACAGAATTGGGTTGGATAGAAAGCGAACTGTAGAGTTGCAACGCCATGGCCGCATGGCCCAATGGATAAGGCGTCTGACTACGAATCATAAGATTGAGGGTTCGAGTCCCTCTGTGGTCAATTTTGTTTTATTTAGAATTGTCCAATCAGAAGACTGAGTATTCGAGTCCCTCTGTGTTCAATATTGCTTTATTTAATGTTCAAATAAACGAATAAGTAAAGTGGATAAATAGTTTTCAATAAAAAAACAATGTTTTGATAATGTTAATACGATACAAACTAATTCAAATCCAACGAAATTAGGTTTGGATAGAAAGCGAACTGTAAATTACATTACTATGGCCGCATGGCCCAATGTATAAGGCGTCTGACTTCGAAACAGAAAACTGAGGGTTCGAGTCCTTCTGTGGTCAGTTTAGATTTCTTTAGTATTGTCCAATCAGAAGATTGTGTACTCGAGTCCCTCTGTTTTCAGTATTGCTTTATATAATGTACAACTATACGAATGAGAAAAGTGGATATATAATTTTAAACAAAAAAACAAGTGTCTAGATAATGTTAATACCATACATTTTAAACAAAAATAACAAATGTATGTATGATAAAAATGAATTCAACTCCAAAGCAATTGGGCTAGATAGAAAGAGGACTTCAGTGTTTAAATGCAATGGCCGCATGGCCGATGGATAAGGCGTCTGACTTCGAATCAGAAGATTGAGGGTTCGAGTCCCTCTGTGGTCAATTTTGTTTTATTTAGAATTGTCCAATCAGAAGATTGAGTACTCAAGTCCCTCTCTGTTCAATACTGGTTCATTTAATATACAACTATACGAATAAGAAAAGTGGATATATATTTTAAACAAAAAAAAACAAATCTCTTTATCATGTTAATACCATACAAATTAATTGAAATCCAACGAAATTGGGTTAGATAGAAAGCGAATTCTAGAGTTGCAGTACTATGGTCGCATGGCCCAATGGATAAGCCGTCTCACTGCGAATCAGAAGATTGATGGTTCGAGTTCCTGTCTTGGTCATAGTTGTTGTTTAATGTACAATTCCAATTTTAAACCACATTGTATTAACAAGGTAACTAATATTCAAATCCTTTGTACTTCTGTTGCGTATGGTAGAGTAACCTACCTGCGGTGCATTCGTGCGTGTGCGTGGCCCAATGGATTTTGGTTTTAAGTTCGCCAACGCTTAAATTTGTACAGAAAAATAAAGGTAATCATACTTTCAAACCGAGTAATCAGTTGTTTAAAACTTTGCACCAGTACGTTATGCGAATCGAAAACGTTCGAAGTAAATGTTGGATATAATCCATAAAGGGGACACCCGGATTTGAACCAGGGACCTCTCGATCTGCAGTCGAATGCTCTACCACTGAGCTATATCCCCACACATTGCAAGGTATACAGACATATATACAATAACTTACCGAACTGTAAATTACATTACTATGGCCCAATGGATAAGGCGTCCGACTGCGATTCAGAAGATTGAGCAATTGATATAATTTCAAACAAAAAAAACAAGTGTCTAGATAATGTTATTACGATACAAATTAATTCAAATCCAACAGAATTGGGTTGGATAGAAAGCGAACTGTAGAGTTGCAGCGCCATGGCCGCATGGCCCAATGGATAAGGCGTCTGACTACGAATCATAAGATTGAGGGTTCGAGTCCCTCTGTGGTCAATTTTGTTTTATTTAGAATTGTCCAATCAGAAGACTGAGTTCTCGAGTCCCTCTGTGGTCAATTTTGTTTTGTTTAGAATTGTCCAATCAGAAGACTGAGTACTCGAGTCCCTCTGTGTTCAATATTGCTTTATTTAATGTTCAAATAAACGAATAAGAAAAGTGGATATATAGTTTTCAATAAAAAAAAAACAATGTCCTGATAATGTTAATACGATACAAACTAATTCAAATCCAACGAAATTAGGTTTGGATAGAAAGCGAACTGTAAATTACATTACTATGGCCGCTTGGCCCAATGGATAAGGCGTCCGACTGCGATTCAGAAGATTGAGCAATTGACATAATTTCAAACAAAAAAAAAACAAGTGTCTAGATAATGTTATTACGATACAAATTAATTCAAATCCAACAGAATTGGGTTGGATAGAAAGCGAACTGTAGAGTTGCAACGCCATGGCCCAATGGATAAGGCGTCTGACTACGAATCAGAAGATTGAGGGTTCGAGTCCCTCTGTGGTCAATTTTGTTTTATTTAGAATTGTTCAATCAGAAGATTGAGTACTCAAGTCCCTCTCTGTTCAATACTGGTTCATTTAATGTACAACTATACGAATAAGAAAAGTGGATATATATTTTAAACAAAAAAACAAATCTCTTGATCATGTTAATACCATACAAATTAATTCAACTCCAACGAAATTGGGTTAGATAGAAAGCGAATTCTAGAGTTGCAGTACTATGGTCGCATGGCCCAATGGATAAGCCGTCTCACTGCGAATCAGAAGATTGATGGTTCGAGTTCCTGTCTTGGTCATAGTTGTTGTTTAATGTACAATTCCAATTTTAAACCACATTGTATTAACAAGGTAACTAATATTCAAATCCTTTGCACTTCTGTTGCGTATGGTATAGTAACCTATGGTATAGTAACCTACCTGCGTATGGTATAGTAACCCCTGTGGTCAATTTTGTTTTATTTAGAATTGTCCAATCAGAAGACTGAGTTCTCGAGTCCCTCTGTGGTCAATTTTGTTTTGTTTAGAATTGTCCAATCAGAAGACTGAGTACTCGAGTCCCTCTGTGTTCAATATTGCTTTATTTAATGTTTAAATAAACGAATAAGAAAAGTGGATATATAGTTTTCAATAAAAAAAAACAATGTCTTGATAATGTTAATACGATACAAACTAATTCAAATCCAACGAAATTAGGTTTGGATAGAAAGCGAACTGTAAATTACATTACTATGGCCGCTTGGCCCAATGGATAAGGCGTCCGACTGCGATTCAGAAGATTGAGCAATTGACATAATTTCAAAAAAAAACAACAAGTGTCTAGATAATGTTATTACGATACAAATTAATTCAAATCCAACAGAATTGGGTTGGATAGAAAGCGAACTGTAGAGTTGCAACGCCATGGCCGCATGGCCCAATGGATAAGGCGTCTGACTACGAATCAGAAGATTGAGGGTTCGAGTCCCTCTGTGGTCAATTTTGTTTTATTTAGAATTGTCCAATCAGAAGACTGAGTACTCGAGTCCCTCTGTGTTCGATATTGCTTTATTTAATGTTCAGATAAACGAATAAGAAAAGTGGATAAATAGTTTTCAATAAAAAAAACAATGTTTTGATAATGTTAATACGATACAAACTAATTCAAATCCAACGAAATTAGGTTTGGATAGAAAGCGAACTGTAAATTACATTACTATGGCCGCATGGCCCAATGTATAAGGCGTCTGACTTCGAAACAGAAAACTGAGGGTTCGAGTCCTTATGTGGTGAGTTTAGATTTCTTTAGTATTGTCCAATCAGAAGATTGTGTACTCGAGTCCCTCTGTTTTCAGTATTGCTTTATATAATGTACAACTATACGAATGAGAAAAGTGGATATATAATTTTAAACATAAAACAAGTGTCTAGATAATGTTAATACCATACATTTTAAACAAAAATAACAAATATATGTATGATAAAAATGAATTCAATTCCAAAGCAATTGGGCTAGATAGAAAGAGGACTTCAGTGTTTAAATGCACTGGCCGCATGGCCCAATGGATAAGGCGTCTGACTTCGAATCAGAAGATTGAGGGTTCGACTCCCTCTGTGGTCAATTTTGTTTTATTTAGAATTGTCCAATCAGAAGATTGAGTACTCAAGTCCCTCTCTGTTCAATACTGGTTCATTTAATGTACAACTATACGAATAAGAAAAGTGGATATATATTTTAAACAAAAAAAACAAATCTCGTGATCATGTTAATACCATACAAATTAATTCAAATCCAACGAAATTGGGTTAGATAGAAAGCGAATTCTAGAGTTGCAGTACTATGGTCGCATGGCCCAATGGATAAGCCGTCTCACTGCGAATCAGAAGATTGATGGTTCGAGTTCCTGTCTTGGTCATAGTTGTTGTTTAATGTACAATTCCAATTTTAAACCACATTGTATTAACAAGGTAACTAATATTCGAATCCTTTGCACTTCTGTTGCGTATGGTATAGTAACCTACCTGCGGTGCATTCGTGCGTGTGCGTGGCCCAATGGATTTTGGTTTTAAGTTCGCCAACGCTAAAATTTGTACAGAAAAATAAAGGTAATCATACTTTCAAACCGAGTAATCAGTTGTTTAAAACTTTGCACCAGTACGTTATGCGAATCGAAAACGTTCGAAGTAAATGTTGGATATAATCCATAAAGGGGACACCCGGATTTGAACCAGGGACCTCTCGATCTGCAGTCGAATGCTCTACCACTGAGCTATATCCCCACACATTGCAAGGAATACAGACGTATATACAATAACTTACCGAACTGTAAATTACATTACTATGGCCCAATGGATAAGGCGTCCGACTGCGATTCAGAAGATTGAGCAATTGACATAATTTCAAACAAAAAAAAAACAAGTGTCTAGATAATGTTATTACGATACAAATTAATTCAAATCCAACAGAATTGGGTTGGATAGAAAGCGAACTGTAGACTTGCAACGCCATGGCCGCATGGCCCAATGGATAAGGCGTCTGACTACGAATCAGAAGATTGAGGGTTCGAGTCCCTCTGTGGTCAATTTTGTTTTATTTAGAATTGTCCAATCAGAAGACTGAGTACTCGAGTCCCTCTGTGTTCGATATTGCTTTATTTAATGTTCAGATAAACGAATAAGAAAAGTGGATAAATAGTTTTCAATAAAAAAAACAATGTTTTGATAATGTTAATACGATACAAACTAATTCAAATCCAACGAAATTAGGTTTGGATAGAAAGCGAACTGTAAATTACATTACTATGGCCGCATGGCCCAATGTATAAGGCGTCTGACTTCGAAACAGAAAACTGAGGGTTCGAGTCCTTATGTGGTGAGTTTTGATTTCTTTAGTATTGTCCAATCAGAAGATTGTGTACTCGAGTCCCTCTGTTTTCAGTATTGCTTTATATAATGTACAACTATACGAATGAGAAAAGTGGATATATAATTTTAAACAAAAAACAAGTGTCTAGATAATGTTAATACCATACATTTTAAACAAAAATAACAAATATATGTATGATAAAAATGAATTCAATTCCAAAGCAATTGGGCTAGATAGAAAGAGGACTTCAGTGTTTAAATGCAATGGCCGCATGGCCCAATGGATAAGGCGTCTGACTTCGAATCAGAAGATTGAGGGTTCGACTCCCTCTGTGGTCAATTTTGTTTTATTTAGAATTGTCCAATCAGAAGATTGAGTACTCAAGTCCCTCTCTGTTCAATACTGGTTCATTTAATGTACAACTATACGAATAAGAAAAGTGGATATATATTTTAAACAAAAAAAACAAATCTCTTAATCATGTTAATACCATACAAATTAATTCAAATCCAACGAAATTGGGTTAGATAGAAAGCGAATTCTAGAGTTGCAGTACTATGGTCGCATGGCCCAATGGATAAGCCGTCTCACTGCGAATCAGAAGATTGATGGTTCGAGTTCCTGTCTTGGTCATAGTTGTTGTTTAATGTACAATTCCAATTTTAAACCACATTGTATTAACAAGGTAACTAATATTCGAATCCTTTGCACTTCTGTTGCGAATGGTATAGTAACCTACCTGCGGTGCATTCGTGCGTGTGCGTGGCCCAATGGATTTTGGTTTTAAGTTCGCCAACGCTAAAATTTGTACAGAAAAATAAAGGTAATCATACTTTCAAACCGAGTAATCAGTTGTTTAAAACTTTGCACCAGTACGTTATGCGAATCGAAAACGTTCGAAGTAAATGTTGGATATAATCCATAAAGGGGACACCCGGATTTGAACCAGGGACCTCTCGATCTGCAGTCGAATGCTCTACCACTGAGCTATATCCCCACACATTGCAAGGAATACAGACATATATACAATAACTTACCGAACTGTAAATTACATTACTATGGCCCAATGGATAAGGCGTCCGACTGCGATTCAGAAGATTGAGCAATTGACATAATTTCAAACAAAAAAAAAACAAGTGTCTAGATAATGTTATTACGATACAAATTAATTCAAATCCAACAGAATTGGGTTGGATAGAAAGCGAACTGTAAATTACATTACTATGGCCGCATGGCCCAATGTATAAGGCGTCTGACTTCGAAACAGAAAACTGAGGGTTCGAGTCCTTATGTGGTGAGTTTAGATTTCTTTAGTATTGTCCAATCAGAAGATTGTGTACTCGAGTCCCTCTGTTTTCAGTATTGCTTTATATAATGTACAACTATACGAATGAGAAAAGTGGATATATAATTTTAAACAAAAAACAAGTGTCTAGATAATGTTAATACCATACATTTTAAACAAAAATAACAAATATATGTATGATAAAAATGAATTCAATTCCAAAGCAATTGGGCTAGATAGAAAGAGGACTTCAGTGTTTAAATGCAATGGCCGCATGGCCCAATGGATAAGGCGTCTGACTTCGAATCAGAAGATTGAGGGTTCGACTCCCTCTGTAGTCAATTTTGTTTTATTTAGAATTGTCCAATCAGAAGATTGAGTACTCAAGTCCCTCTCTGTTCAATACTGGTTCATTTAATGTACAACTATACGAATAAGAAAAGTGGATATATATTTTAAACAAAAAAACAAATCTCTTGATCATGTTAATACCATACAAATTAATTCAAATCCAACGAAATTGGGTTAGATAGAAAGCGAATTCTAGAGTTGCAGTACTATGGTCGCATGGCCCAATGGATAAGCCGTCTCACTGCGAATCAGAAGATTGATGGTTCGAGTTCCTGTCTTGGTCATAGTTGTTGTTTAATGTACAATTCCAATTTTAAACCACATTGTATTAACAAGGTAACTAATATTCGAATCCTTTGCACTTCTGTTGCGTATGGTATAGTAACCTACCTGCGGTGCATTCGTGCGTGTGCGTGGCCCAATGGATTTTGGTTTTAAGTTCGCCAACGCTAAAATTTGTACAGAAAAATAAAGGTAATCATACTTTCAAACCGAGTAATCAGTTGTTTAAAACTTTGCACCAGTACGTTATGCGAATCGAAAACGTTCGAAGTAAATGTTGGATATAATCCATAAAGGGGACACCCGGATTTGAACCAGGGACCTCTCGATCTGCAGTCGAATGCTCTACCACTGAGCTATATCCCCACACATTGCAAGGTATACAGACATATATACAATAACTTACCGAACTGTAAATTACATTACTATGGCCCAATGGATAAGGCGTCCGACTGCGATTCAGAAGATTGAGCAATTGATATAATTTCAAACAAAAAAAACAAGTGTCTAGATAATGTTATTACGATACAAACTAATTCAAATCCAACGAAATTAGGTTTGGATAGAAAGCGAACTGTAAATTACATTACTATGGCCGCATGGCCCAATGTATAAGGCGTCTGACTTCGAAACAGAAAACTGAGGGTTCGAGTCCTTCTGTGGTCAGTTTAGATTTCTTTAGTATTGTCCAATCAGAAGACTGAGTACTCGAGTCCCTCTGTGTTCAATATTGCTTTATTTAATGTTCAAATAAACGAATAAGAAAAGTGGATAAATAGTTTTCAATAAAAAAAACAATGTTTTGATAATGTTAATACGATACAAACTAATTCAAATCCAACGAAATTAGGTTTGGATAGAAAGCGAACTGTAAATTACATTACTATGGCCGCATGGCCCAATGTATAAGGCGTCTGACTTCGAAACAGAAAACTGAGGGTTCGAGTCCTTCTGTGGTCAGTTTAGATTTCTTTAGTATTGTCCAATCAGAAGATTGTGTACTCGAGTCCCTCTGTTTTCAGTATTGCTTTATATAATGTACAACTATACGAATGAGAAAAGTGGATATATAATTTTAAACAAAAAACAAGTGTCTAGATAATGTTAATACCATACATTTTAAACAAAAATAACAAATGTATGTATGATAAAAATGAATTCAACTCCAAAGCAATTGGGTTAGATATTCGAATCAGAAGATTGAGGGTTCGAGTCCCTCTGTGGTCAATTTTGTTTTATTTAGAATTGTCCAATCAGAAGATTGAGTACTCAAGTCCCTCTCTGTTCAATACTGGTTCATTTAATGTACAACTATACGAATAAGAAAAGTGGATATATATTTTAAACAAAAAAAACAAATCTCTTGATCATGTTAATACCATACAAATTAATTCAAATCCAACGAAATTGGGTTAGATAGAAAGCGAATTCTAGAGTTGCAGTACTATGGTCGCATGGCCCAATGGATAAGCCGTCTCACTGCGAATCAGAAGATTGATGGTTCGAGTTCCTGTCTTGGTCATAGTTGTTGTTTAATGTACAATTCCAATTTTAAACCACATTGTATTAACAAGGTAACTAATATTCAAATCCTTTGCACTTCTGTTGCGTATGGTATAGTAACCTACCTGCGGTGCATTCGTGCGTGTGCGTGGCCCAATGGATTTTGGTTTTAAGTTCGCCAACGCTTAAATTTGTACAGAAAAATAAAGGTAATCATACTTTCAAACCGAGTAATCAGTTGTTTAAAACTTTGCACCAGTACGTTATGCGAATCGAAAACGTTCGAAGTAAATGTTGGATATAATAAATGGACAATAATAAAGGGGACACCCGGATTTGAACCAGGGACCTCTCGAAATGCAGTCGAATGCTCTACCACTGAGCTATATCCCCACACATTGCAAGGTATACAGACATATATACAATAACTTACCGAACTGTAAATTACATTACTATGGCCCAATGGATAAGGCGTCCGACTGCGATTCAGAAGATTGAGCAATTGATATAATTTCAAACAAAAAAAAAACAAGTGTCTAGATAATGTTATTACGATACAAATTAATTCAAATCCAACAGAATTGGGTTGGATAGAAAGCGAACTGTAGAATTGCAGCGCCATGGCCGCATGGCCCAATGGATAAGGCGTCTGACTACGAATCATAAGATTGAGGGTTCGAGTCCCTCTGTGGTCAATTTTGTTTTATTTAGAATTGTCCAATCAGAAGACTGAGTACTCGAGTCCCTCTGTGTTCAATATTGCTTTATTTAATGTTTAAATAAACGAATAAGAAAAGTGGATATATAGTTTTCAATAAAAAAATACAATGTCTTGATAATGTTAATACGATACAAACTAATTCAAATCCAACGAAATTAGGTTTGGATAGAAAGCGAACTGTAAATTACATTACTATTGCCGCTTGGCCCAATGGATAAGGCGTCCGACTGCGATTCAGAAGATTGAGCAATTGACATAATTTCAAAAAAAAACAACAAGTGTCTAGATAATGTTATTACGATACAAATTAATTCAAATCCAACAGAATTGGGTTGGATAGAAAGCGAACTGTAGAGTTGCAACGCCATGGCCGCATGGCCCAATGGATAAGGCGTCTGACTACGAATCAGAAGATTGAGGGTTCGAGTCCCTCTGTGGTCAATTTTGTTTTATTTAGAATTGTCCAATCAGAAGACTGAGTACTCGAGTCCCTCTGTGTTCAATATTGCTTTATTTAATGTTCAAATAAACGAATAAGAAAAGTGGATAAATAGTTTTCAATAAAAAAAACATTGTTTTGATAATGTTAATACGATACAAACTAATTCAAATCCAACGAAATTAGGTTTGGATAGAAAGCGAACTGTAAATTACATTACTATGGCCGCATGGCCCAATGTATAAGGCGTCTGACTTCGAAACAGAAAACTGAGGGTTCGAGTCCTTCTGTGGTCAGTTTAGATTTCTTTAGTATTGTCCAATCAGACGATTGTGTACTCGAGTCCCTCTGTTTTCAGTATTGCTTTATATAATGTACAACTATACGAATGAGAAAAGTGGATATATAATTTTAAACAAAAAACAAGTGTCTAGATAATGTTAATACCATACATTTTAAACAAAAATAACAAATGTATGTATGATAAAAATGAATTCAACTCCAAAGCAATTGGGCTAAATAGAAAGAGGACTTCAGTGTTTAAATGCAATGGCCGCATGGCCCAATGGATAAGGCGTCAGACTTCGAATCAGAAGATTGAGGGTTCGAGTCCCTCTGTGGTCAATTTTGTTTTATTTAGAATTGTCCAATCAGAAGATTGAGTACTCAAGTCCCTCTCTGTTCAATACTGGTTCACTTAATGTACAACTATACGAATAAGAAAAGTGGATATATTTTTTAAACAAAAAAACAAATCTCTTGATCATGTTAATACCATACAAATTAATTCAAATCCAACGAAATTGGGTTAGATAGAAAGCGAATTCTAGAGTTGCAGTACTATGGTCGCATGGCCCAATGGATAAGCCGTCTCACTGCGAATCAGAAGATTGATGGTTCGAGTTCCTGTCTTGGTCATAGTTGTTGTTTAATGTACAATTCCAATTTTAAACCACATTGGATTAACAAGGTAACTAATATTCAAATCCTTTGCACTTCTGTTGCGTATGGTATAGTAACCTACCTGCGGTGCATTCGTGCGTGTGCGTGGCCCAATGGATTTTGGTTTTAAGTTCGCCAACGCTTAAATTTGTACAAAAAAATAAAGGTAATCATACTTTCAAACCGAGTAATCAGTTGTTTAAAACTTTGCACCAGTACGTTATGCGAATCGAAAACGTTCGAAGTAAATGTTGGATATAATAAATGGACAATAATAAAGGGGACACCCGGATTTGAACCAGGGACCTCTCGATCTGCAGTCGAATGCTCTACCACTGAGCTATATCCCCACACATTGCAAGGTATACAGACATATATACAATAACTTAACGAACTGTAAATTACATTACTATGGCCCAATGGATAAGGCGTCCGACTGCGATTCAGAAGATTGAGCAATTGATATAATTTCAAACAAAAAAAACAAGTGTCTAGATAATGTTATTACGATACAAATTAATTCAAATCCAACAGAATTGGGTTGGATAGAAAGCGAACTGTAGAGTTGCAGCGCCATGGCCGCATAGCCCAATGGATAAGGCGTCTGACTACGAATCATAAGATTGAGGGTTCGAGTCCCTCTGTGGTCAATTTTGTTTTGTTTAGAATTGTCCAATCAGAAGACTGAGTACTCGAGTCCCTCTGTGTTCAATATTGCTTTATTTAATGTTCAAATAAACGAATAAGAAAAGTGGATATATAGTTTTCAATAAAAAAAAACAATGTCTTGATAATGTTAATACGATACAAACTAATTCAAATCCAACGAAATTAGGTTTGGATAGAAAGCGAACTGTAAATTACATTACTATGGCCGCTTGGCCCAATGGATAAGGCGTCCGACTGCGATTCAGAAGATTGAGCAATTGACATAATTTCAAAAAAAAAACAAGTGTCTAGATAATGTTATTACGATACAAATTAATTCAAATCCAACAGAATTGGGTTGGATAGAAAGCGAACTGTAGAGTTGCAGCGCCATGGCCGCATGGCCCAATGGATAAGGCGTCTGACTACGAATCATAAGATTGAGGGTTCGAGTCCCTCTGTGGTCAATTTTGTTTTATTTAGAATTGTCCAATCAGAAGACTGAGTTCTCGAGTCCCTCTGTGGTCAATTTTGTTTTGTTTAGAATTGTCCAATCAGAAGACTGAGTACTCGAGTCCCTCTGTGTTCAATATTGCTTTATTTAATGTTCAAATAAACCAATAAGAAAAGTGGATATATAGTTTTCAATAAAAAAAATAATGTCTTGATAATGTTAATACGATACAAACTAATTCAAATCCAACGAAATTAGGTTTGGATAGAAAGCGAACTGTAAATTACATTACTATGGCCGCTTGGCCCAATGGATAAGGCGTCCGACTGCGATTCAGAAGATTGAGCAATTGACATAATTTCAAACAAAAAAAAACAAGTGTCTAGATAATGTTATTACGATACAAATTAATTCAAATCCAACAGAATTGGGTTGGATAGAAAGCGAACTGTAGAGTTGCAACGCCATGGCCGCATGGCCCAATGGATAAGGCGTCTGACTACGAATCAGAAGATTGAGGGTTCGAGTCCCTCTGTGGTCAATTTTGTTTTATTTAGAATTGTCCAATCAGAAGATTGTGTACTCGAGTCCCTCTGTTTTCAGTATTGCTTTATATAATGTACAACTATACGAATGAGAAAAGTGGATATATAATTTTCAACAAAAAACAAGTGTCTAGATAATGTTAATACCATACATTTTAAACAAAAATAACAAATGTATGTATGATAATAATGAATTCAACTCCAAAGCAATTGGGCTAGATAGAAAGAGGACTTCAGTGTTTAAATGCAATGGCCGCATGGCCCAATGGATAAGGCGTCTGACTTCGAATCAGAAGATTGAGGGTTCGAGTCCCTCTGTGGTCAATTTTGTTTTATTTAGAATTGTCCAATCAGAAGATTGAGTACTCAAGTCCCTCTCTGTTCAATACTAGTTCATTTAATGTACAACTATACGAATAAGAAAAGTGGATATATATTTTAAACAAAAAAAAACAAATCTCTTGATCATGTTAATACCATACAAATTAATTCAACTCCAACGAAATTGGGTTAGATAGAAAGCGAATTCTAGAGTTGCAGTACTATGGTCGCATGGCCCAATGGATAAGCCGTCTCACTGCGAATCAGAAGATTGATGGTTCGAGTTCCTGTCTTGGTCATAGTTGTTGTTTAATGTACAATTCCAATTTTAAACCACATTGTATTAACAAGGTAACTAATATTCAAATCCTTTGCACTTCTGTTGCGTATGGTATAGTAACCTATGGTATAGTAACCTACCTGCGTATGGTATAGTAACCCCTGTTGTCAATTTTGTTTTATTTAGAATTGTCCAATCAGAAGACTGAGTTCTCGAGTCCCTCTGTGGTCAATTTTGTTTTGTTTAGAATTGTCCAATCAGAAGACTGAGTACTCGAGTCCCTCTGTGTTCAATATTGCTTTATTTAATGTTCAAATAAACGAATAAGAAAAGTGGATATATAGTTTTCAATAAAAAAAAACAATGTCTTGATAATGTTAATACGATACAAACTAATTCAAATCCAACGAAATTAGGTTTGGATAGAAAGCGAACTGTAAATTACATTACTATGGCCGCTTGGCCCAATGGATAAGGCGTCCGACTGCGATTCAGAAGATTGAGCAATTGACATAATTTCAAACAAAAAAAAACAAGTGTCTAGATAATGTTATTACGATACAAATTAATTCAAATCCAACAGAATTGGGTTGGATAGAAAGCGAACTGTAGAGTTGCAACGCCATGGCCGCATGGCCCAATGGATAAGGCGTCTGACTACGAATCATAAGATTGAGGGTTCGAGTCCCTCTGTGGTCAATTTTGTTTTATTTAGAATTGTCCAATCAGAAGACTGAGTATTCGAGTCCCTCTGTGTTCAATATTGCTTTATTTAATGTTCAAATAAACGAATAAGTAAAGTGGATAAATAGTTTTCAATAAAAAAAACAATGTTTTGATAATGTTAATACGATACAAACTAATTCAAATCCAACGAAATTAGGTTTGGATAGAAAGCGAACTGTAAATTACATTACTATGGCCGCATGGCCCAATGTATAAGGCGTCTGACTTCGAAACAGAAAACTGAGGGTTCGAGTCCTTCTGTGGTCAGTTTAGATTTCTTTAGTATTGTCCAATCAGAAGATTGTGTACTCGAGTCCCTCTGTTTTCAGTATTGCTTTATATAATGTACAACTATACGAATGAGAAAAGTGGATATATAATTTTAAACAAAAAACAAGTGTCTAGATAATGTTAATACCATACATTTTAAACAAAAATAACAAATGTATGTATGATAAAAATGAATTCAACTCCAAAGCAATTGGGCTAGATAGAAAGAGGACTTCAGTGTTTAAATGCAATGGCCGCATGGCCCAATGGATAAGGCGTCTGACTTCGAATCAGAAGATTGAGGGTTCGAGTCCCTCTGTGGTCAATTTTGTTTTATTTAGAATTGTCCAATCAGAAGATTGAGTACTCAAGTCCCTCTCTGTTCAATACTGGTTCATTTAATATACAACTATACGAATAAGAAAAGTGGATATATATTTTAAACAAAAAAAAACAAATCTCTTTATCATGTTAATACCATACAAATTAATTGAAATCCAACGAAATTGGGTTAGATAGAAAGCGAATTCTAGAGTTGCAGTACTATGGTCGCATGGCCCAATGGATAAGCCGTCTCACTGCGAATCAGAAGATTGATGGTTCGAGTTCCTGTCTTGGTCATAGTTGTTGTTTAATGTACAATTCCAATTTTAAACCACATTGTATTAACAAGGTAACTAATATTCAAATCCTTTGTACTTATGTTGCGTATGGTAGAGTAACCTACCTGCGGTGCATTCGTGCGTGTGCGTGGCCCAATGGATTTTGGTTTTAAGTTCGCCAACGCTTAAATTTGTACAGAAAAATAAAGGTAATCATACTTTCAAACCGAGTAATCAGTTGTTTAAAACTTTGCACCAGTACGTTATGCGAATCGAAAACGTTCGAAGTAAATGTTGGATATAATAAATGGACAATAATAAAGGGGACACCCGGATTTGAACCAGGGACCTCTCGATCTGCAGTCGAATGCTCTACCGCTGAGCTATATCCCCACACATTGCAAGGTATACAGACATATATACAATAACTTACCGAACTGTAAATTACATTACTATGGCCCAATGGATAAGGCGTCCGACTGCGATTCAGAAGATTGAGCAATTGATATAATTTCAAACAAAAAAAACAAGTGTCTAGATAATGTTATTACGATACAAATTAATTCAAATCCAACAGAATTGGGTTGGATAGAAAGCGAACTGTAGAGTTGCAGCGCCATGGCCGCATGGCCCAATGGATAAGGCGTCTGACTACGAATCATAAGATTGAGGGTTCGAGTCCCTCTGTGGTCAATTTTGTTTTATTTAGAATTGTCCAATCAGAAGACTGAGTTCTCGAGTCCCTCTGTGGTCAATTTTGTTTTGTTTAGAATTGTCCAATCAGAAGACTGAGTACTCGAGTCCCTCTGTGTTCAATATTGCTTTATTTAATGTTCAAATAAACGAATAAGAAAAGTGGATATATAGTTTTCAATAAAAAAAAACAATGTCTTGATAATGTTAATACGATACAAACTAATTCAAATCCAACGAAATTAGGTTTGGATAGAAAGCGAACTGTAAATTACATTACTATGGCCGCTTGGCCCAATGGATAAGGCGTCCGACTGCGATTCAGAAGATTGAGCAATTGACATAATTTCAAAAAAAAAACAAGTGTCTAGATAATGTTATTACGATACAAATTAATTCAAATCCAACAGAATTGGGTTGGATAGAAAGCGAACTGTAGAGTTGCAGCGCCATGGCCGCATGGCCCAATGGATAAGGCGTCTGACTACGAATCATAAGATTGAGGGTTCGAGTCCCTCTGTGGTCAATTTTGTTTTATTTAGAATTGTCCAATCAGAAGACTGAGTTCTCGAGTCCCTCTGTGGTCAATTTTGTTTTGTTTAGAATTGTCCAATCAGAAGACTGAGTACTCGAGTCCCTCTGTGTTCAATATTGCTTTATTTAATGTTCAAATAATCCAATAAGAAAAGTGGATATATAGTTTTCAATAAAAAAAATAATGTCTTGATAATGTTAATACGATACAAACTAATTCAAATCCAACGAAATTAGGTTTGGATAGAAAGCGAACTGTAAATTACATTACTATGGCCGCTTGGCCCAATGGATAAGGCGTCCGACTGCGATTCAGAAGATTGAGCAATTGACATAATTTCAAACAAAAAAAACAAGTGTCTAGATAATGTTATTACGATACAAATTAATTCAAATCCAACAGAATTGGGTTGGATAGAAAGCGAACTGTAGAGTTGCAACGCCATGGCCGCATGGCCCAATGGATAAGGCGTCTGACTACGAATCAGAAGATTGAGGGTTCGAGTCCCTCTGTGGTCAATTTTGTTTTATTTAGAATTGTCCAATCAGAAGATTGTGTACTCGAGTCCCTCTGTTTTCAGTATTGCTTTATATAATGTACAACTATACGAATGAGAAAAGTGGATATATAATTTTCAACAAAAAACAAGTGTCTAGATAATGTTAATACCATACATTTTAAACAAAAATAACAAATGTATGTATGATAAAAATGAATTCAACTCCAAAGCAATTGGGCTAGATAGAAAGAGGACTTCAGTGTTTAAATGCAATGGCCGCATGGCCCAATGGATAAGGCGTCTGACTTCGAATCAGAAGATTGAGGGTTCGAGTCCCTCTGTGGTCAATTTTGTTTTATTTAGAATTGTCCAATCAGAAGATTGAGTACTCAAGTCCCTCTCTGTTCAATACTAGTTCATTTAATGTACAACTATACGAATAAGAAAAGTGGATATATATTTTAAACAAAAAAAAACAAATCTCTTGATCATGTTAATACCATACAAATTAATTCAACTCCAACGAAATTGGGTTAGATAGAAAGCGAATTCTAGAGTTGCAGTACTATGGTCGCATGGCCCAATGGATAAGCCGTCTCACTGCGAATCAGAAGATTAATGGTTCGAGTTCCTGTCTTGGTCATAGTTGTTGTTTAATGTACAATTCCAATTTTAAACCACATTGTATTAACAAGGTAACTAATATTCAAATCCTTTGCACTTCTGTTGCGTATGGTATAGTAACCTATGGTATAGTAACCTACCTGCGTATGGTATAGTAACCCCTGTTGTCAATTTTGTTTTATTTAGAATTGTCCAATCAGAAGACTGAGTTCTCGAGTCCCTCTGTGGTCAATTTTGTTTTGTTTAGAATTGTCCAATCAGAAGACTGAGTACTCGAGTCCCTCTGTGTTCAATATTGCTTTATTTAATGTTCAAATAAACGAATAAGAAAAGTGGATATATAGTTTTCAATAAAAAAAAACAATGTCTTGATAATGTTAATACGATACAAACTAATTCAAATCCAACGAAATTAGGTTTGGATAGAAAGCGAACTGTAAATTACATTACTATGGCCGCTTGGCCCAATGGATAAGGCGTCCGACTGCGATTCAGAAGATTGAGCAATTGACATAATTTCAAACAAAAAAAAACAAGTGTCTAGATAATGTTATTACGATACAAATTAATTCAAATCCAACAGAATTGGGTTGGATAGAAAGCGAACTGTAGAGTTGCAACGCCATGGCCGCATGGCCCAATGGATAAGGCGTCTGACTACGAATCATAAGATTGAGGGTTCGAGTCCCTCTGTGGTCAATTTTGTTTTATTTAGAATTGTCCAATCAGAAGACTGAGTATTCGAGTCCCTCTGTGTTCAATATTGCTTTATTTAATGTTCAAATAAACGAATAAGTAAAGTGGATAAATAGTTTTCAATAAAAAAAACAATGTTTTGATAATGTTAATACGATACAAACTAATTCAAATCCAACGAAATTAGGTTTGGATAGAAAGCGAACTGTAAATTACATTACTATGGCCGCATGGCCCGATGTATAAGGCGTCTGACTTCGAAACAGAAAACTGAGGGTTCGAGTCCTTATGTGGTGAGTTTAGATTTCTTTAGTATTGTCCAATCAGAAGATTGTGTACTCGAGTCCCTCTGTTTTCAGTATTGCTTTATATAATGTACAACTATACGAATGAGAAAAGTGGATATATAATTTTAAACAAAAAACAAGTGTCTAGATAATGTTAATACCATACATTTTAAACAAAAATAACAAATATATGTATGATAAAAATGAATTCAATTCCAAAGCAATTGGGCTAGATAGAAAGAGGACTTCAGTGTTTAAATGCAATGGCCGCATGGCCCAATGGATAAGGCGTCTGACTTCGAATCAGAAGATTGAGGGTTCGACTCCCTCTGTGGTCAATTTTGTTTTATTTAGAATTGTCCAATCAGAAGATTGAGTACTCAAGTCCCTCTCTGTTCAATACTGGTTCATTTAATGTACAACTATACGAATAAGAAAAGTGGATATATATTTTAAACAAAAAAAAACAAATCTCGTGATCATGTTAATACCATACAAATTAATTCAAATCCAACGAAATTGGGTTAGATAGAAAGCGAATTCTAGAGTTGCAGTACTATGGTCGCATGGCCCAATGGATAAGCCGTCTCACTGCGAATCAGAAGATTGATGGTTCGAGTTCCTGTCTTGGTCATAGTTGTTGTTTAATGTACAATTCCAATTTTAAACCACATTGTATTAACAAGGTAACTAATATTCGAATCCTTTGCACTTCTGTTGCGTATGGTATAGTAACCTACCTGCGGTGCATTCGTGCGTGTGCGTGGCCCAATGGATTTTGGTTTTAAGTTCGCCAACGCTAAAATTTGTACAGAAAAATAAAGGTAATCATACTTTCAAACCGAGTAATCAGTTGTTTAAAACTTTGCACCAGTACGTTATGCGAATCGAAAACGTTCGAAGTAAATGTTGGATATAATCCATAAAGGGGACACCCGGATTTGAACCACGGACCTCTCGATCTGCAGTCGAATGCTCTACCACTGAGCTATATCCCCACACATTGCAAGGTATACAGACATATATACAATAACTTACCGAACTGTAAATTACATTACTATGGCCCAATGGATAAGGCGTCCGACTGCGATTCAGAAGATTGAGCAATTGATATAATTTCAAACAAAAAAAACAAGTGTCTAGATAATGTTATTACGATACAAACTAATTCAAATCCAACGAAATTAGGTTTGGATAGAAAGCGAACTGTAAATTACATTACTATGGCCGCATGGCCCAATGTATAAGGCGTCTGACTTCGAAACAGAAAACTGAGGGTTCGAGTCCTTCTGTGGTCAGTTTAGATTTCTTTAGTATTGTCCAATCAGAAGACTGAGTACTCGAGTCCCTCTGTGTTCAATATTGCTTTATATAATGTACAACTATACGAATGAGAAAAGTGGATATATAATTTTAAACAAAAAACAAGTGTCTAGATAATGTTAATACCATACATTTTAAACAAAAATAACAAATATATGTATGATAAAAATGAATTCAATTCCAAAGCAATTGGGCTAGATAGAAAGAGGACTTCAGTGTTTAAATGCAATGGCCGCATGGCCCAATGGATAAGGCGTCTGACTTCGAATCAGAAGATTGAGGGTTCGACTCCCTCTGTGGTCAATTTTGTTTTATTTAGAATTGTCCAATCAGAAGATTGAGTACTCAAGTCCCTCTCTGTTCAATACTGGTTCATTTAATGTACAACTATACGAATAAGAAAAGTGGATATATATTTTAAACAAAAAAAACAAATCTCTTGATCATGTTAATACCATACAAATTAATTCAAATCCAACGAAATTGGGTTAGATAGAAAGCGAATTCTAGAGTTGCAGTACTATGGTCGCATGGCCCAATGGATAAGCCGTCTCACTGCGAATCAGAAGATTGATGGTTCGAGTTCCTGTCTTGGTCATAGTTGTTGTTTAATGTACAATTCCAATTTTAAACCACATTGTATTAACAAGGTAACTAATATTCGAATCCTTTGCACTTCTGTTGCGTATGGTATAGTAACCTACCTGCGGTGCATTCGTGCGTGTGCGTGGCCCAATGGATTTTGGTTTTAAGTTCGCCAACGCTAAAATTTGTACAGAAAAATAAAGGTAATCATACTTTCAAACCGAGTAATCAGTTGTTTAAAACTTTGCACCAGTACGTTATGCGAATCGAAAACGTTCGAAGTAAATGTTGGATATAATCCATAAAGGGGACACCCGGATTTGAACCAGGGACCTCTCGATCTGCAGTCGAATGCTCTACCACTGAGCTATATCCCCACACATTGCAAGGTATACAGACATATATACAATAACTTACCGAACTGTAAATTACATTACTATGGCCCAATGGATAAGGCGTCCGACTGCGATTCAGAAGATTGAGCAATTGATATAATTTCAAACAAAAAAACAAGTGTCTAGATAATGTTATTACGATACAAACTAATTCAAATCCAACGAAATTAGGTTTGGATAGAAAGCGAACTGTAAATTACATTACTATGGCCGCATGGCCCAATGTATAAGGCGTCTGACTTCGAAACAGAAAACTGAGGGTTCGAGTCCTTCTGTGGTCAGTTTAGATTTCTTTAGTATTGTCCAATCAGAAGACTGAGTACTCGAGTCCCTCTGTGTTCAATATTGCTTTATTTAATGTTCAAATAAACGAATAAGAAAAGTGGATAAATAGTTTTCAATAAAAAAATACAATGTCCTGATAATGTTAATACGATACAAACTAATTCAAATCCAACGAAATTAGGTTTGGATAGAAAGCGAACTGTAAATTACATTACTATTGCCGCTTGGCCCAATGGATAAGGCGTCCGACTGCGATTCAGAAGATTGAGCAATTGACATAATTTCAAAAAAAAACAACAAGTGTCTAGATAATGTTATTACGATACAAATTAATTCAAATCCAACAGAATTGGGTTGGATAGAAAGCGAACTGTAGAGTTGCAACGCCATGGCCGCATGGCCCAATGGATAAGGCGTCTGACTACGAATCAGAAGATTGAGGGTTCGAGTCCCTCTGTGGTCAATTTTGTTTTATTTAGAATTGTCCAATCAGAAGACTGAGTACTCGAGTCCCTCTGTGTTCAATATTGCTTTATTTAATGTTCAAATAAACGAATAAGAAAAGTGGATAAATAGTTTTCAATAAAAAAAACATTGTTTTGATAATGTTAATACGATACAAACTAATTCAAATCCAACGAAATTAGGTTTGGATAGAAAGCGAACTGTAAATTACATTACTATGGCCGCATGGCCCAATGTATAAGGCGTCTGACTTCGAAACAGAAAACTGAGGGTTCGAGTCCTTCTGTGGTCAGTTTAGATTTCTTTAGTATTGTCCAATCAGACGATTGTGTACTCGAGTCCCTCTGTTTTCAGTATTGCTTTATATAATGTACAACTATACGAATGAGAAAAGTGGATATATAATTTTAAACAAAAAACAAGTGTCTAGATAATGTTAATACCATACATTTTAAACAAAAATAACAAATGTATGTATGATAAAAATGAATTCAACTCCAAAGCAATTGGGCTAAATAGAAAGAGGACTTCAGTGTTTAAATGCAATGGCCGCATGGCCCAATGGATAAGGCGTCTGACTTCGAATCAGAAGATTGAGGGTTCGAGTCCCTCTGTGGTCAATTTTGTTTTATTTAGAATTGTCCAATCAGAAGATTGAGTACTCAAGTCCCTCTCTGTTCAATACTGGTTCACTTAATGTACAACTATACGAATAAGAAAAGTGGATATATTTTTTAAACAAAAAAACAAATCTCTTGATCATGTTAATACCATACAAATTAATTCAAATCCAACGAAATTGGGTTAGATAGAAAGCGAATTCTAGAGTTGCAGTACTATGGTCGCATGGCCCAATGGATAAGCCGTCTCACTGCGAATCAGAAGATTGATGGTTCGAGTTCCTGTCTTGGTCATAGTTGTTGTTTAATGTACAATTCCAATTTTAAACCACATTGGATTAACAAGGTAACTAATATTCAAATCCTTTGCACTTCTGTTGCGTATGGTATAGTAACCTACCTGCGGTGCATTCGTGCGTGTGCGTGGCCCAATGGATTTTGGTTTTAAGTTCGCCAACGCTTAAATTTGTACAAAAAAATAAAGGTAATCATACTTTCAAACCGAGTAATCAGTTGTTTAAAACTTTGCACCAGTACGTTATGCGAATCGAAAACGTTCGAAGTAAATGTTGGATATAATAAATGGACAATAATAAAGGGGACACCCGGATTTGAACCAGGGACCTCTCGATCTGCAGTCGAATGCTCTACCACTGAGCTATATCCCCACACATTGCAAGGTATACAGACATATATACAATAACTTAACGAACTGTAAATTACATTACTATGGCCCAATGGATAAGGCGTCCGACTGCGATTCAGAAGATTGAGCAATTGATATAATTTCAAACAAAAAAAACAAGTGTCTAGATAATGTTATTACGATACAAATTAATCCAAATCCAACAGAATTGGGTTGGATAGAAAGCGAACTGTAGAGTTGCAGCGCCATGGCCGCATAGCCCAATGGATAAGGCGTCTGACTACGAATCATAAGATTGAGGGTTCGAGTCCCTCTGTGGTCAATTTTGTTTTATTTAGAATTGTCCAATCAGAAGACTGAGTTCTCGAGTCCCTCTGTGGTCAATTTTGTTTTGTTTAGAATTGTCCAATCAGAAGACTGAGTACTCGAGTCCCTCTGTGTTCAATATTGCTTTATTTAATGTTCAAATAAACGAATAAGAAAAGTGGATATATAGTTTTCAATAAAAAAAAACAATGTCTTGATAATGTTAATACGATACAAACTAATTCAAATCCAACGAAATTAGGTTTGGATAGAAAGCGAACTGTAAATTACATTACTATGGCCGCTTGGCCCAATGGATAAGGCGTCCGACTGCGATTCAGAAGATTGAGCAATTGACATAATTTCAAAAAAAAACAAGTGTCTAGATAATGTTATTACGATACAAATTAATTCAAATCCAACAGAATTGGGTTGGATAGAAAGCGAACTGTAGAGTTGCAGCGCCATGGCCGCATGGCCCAATGGATAAGGCGTCTGACTACGAATCATAAGATTGAGGGTTCGAGTCCCTCTGTGGTCAATTTTGTTTTATTTAGAATTGTCCAATCAGAAGACTGAGTTCTCGAGTCCCTCTGTGGTCAATTTTGTTTTGTTTAGAATTGTCCAATCAGAAGACTGAGTACTCGAGTCCCTCTGTGTTCAATATTGCTTTATTTAATGTTCAAATAAACCAATAAGAAAAGTGGATATATAGTTTTCAATAAAAAAAATAATGTCTTGATAATGTTAATACGATACAAACTAATTCAAATCCAACGAAATTAGGTTTGGATAGAAAGCGAACTGTAAATTACATTACTATGGCCGCTTGGCCCAATGGATAAGGCGTCCGACTGCGATTCAGAAGATTGAGCAATTGACATAATTTCAAACAAAAAAAAACAAGTGTCTAGATAATGTTATTACGATACAAATTAATTCAAATCCAACAGAATTGGGTTGGATAGAAAGCGAACTGTAGAGTTGCAACGCCATGGCCGCATGGCCCAATGGATAAGGCGTCTGACTACGAATCAGAAGATTGAGGGTTCGAGTCCCTCTGTGGTCAATTTTGTTTTATTTAGAATTGTCCAATCAGAAGATTGTGTACTCGAGTCCCTCTGTTTTCAGTATTGCTTTATATAATGTACAACTATACGAATGAGAAAAGTGGATATATAATTTTCAACAAAAAACAAGTGTCTAGATAATGTTAATACCATACATTTTAAACAAAAATAACAAATGTATGTATGATAAAAATGAATTCAACTCCAAAGCAATTGGGCTAGATAGAAAGAGGACTTCAGTGTTTAAATGCAATGGCCGCATGGCCCAATGGATAAGGCGTCTGACTTCGAATCAGAAGATTGAGGGTTCGAGTCCCTCTGTGGTCAATTTTGTTTTATTTAGAATTGTCCAATCAGAAGATTGAGTACTCAAGTCCCTCTCTGTTCAATACTGGTTCATTTAATGTACAACTATACGAATAAGAAAAGTGGATATATATTTTAAACAAAAAAAACAAATCTCTTGATCATGTTAATACCATACAAATTAATTCAACTCCAACGAAATTGGGTTAGATAGAAAGCGAATTCTAGAGTTGCAGTACTATGGTCGCATGGCCCAATGGATAAGCCGTCTCACTGCGAATCAGAAGATTGATGGTTCGAGTTCCTGTCTTGGTCATAGTTGTTGTTTAATGTACAATTCCAATTTTAAACCACATTGTATTAACAAGGTAACTAATATTCAAATCCTTTGCACTTCTGTTGCGTATGGTATAGTAACCTATGGTATAGTAACCTACCTGCGTATGGTATAGTAACCCCTGTTGTCAATTTTGTTTTATTTAGAATTGTCCAATCAGAAGACTGAGTTCTCGAGTCCCTCTGTGGTCAATTTTGTTTTGTTTAGAATTGTCCAATCAGAAGACTGAGTACTCGAGTCCCTCTGTGTTCAATATTGCTTTATTTAATGTTCAAATAAACGAATAAGAAAAGTGGATATATAGTTTTCAATAAAAAAAAACAATGTCTTGATAATGTTAATACGATACAAACTAATTCAAATCCAACGAAATTAGGTTTGGATAGAAAGCGAACTGTAAATTACATTACTATGGCCGTTTGGCCCAATGGATAAGGCGTCCGACTGCGATTCAGAAGATTGAGCAATTGACATAATTTCAAACAAAAAAAAAACAAGTGTCTAGATAATGTTATTACGATACAAATTAATTCAAATCCAACAGAATTGGGTTGGATAGAAAGCGAACTGTAGAGTTGCAACGCCATGGCCGCATGGCCCAATGGATAAGGCGTCTGACTACGAATCAGAAGATTGAGGGTTCGAGTCCCTCTGTGGTCAATTTTGTTTTATTTAGAATTGTCCAATCAGAAGACTGAGTATTCGAGTCCCTCTGTGTTCAATATTGCTTTATTTAATGTTCAAATAAACGAATAAGTAAAGTGGATAAATAGTTTTCAATAAAAAAAACAATGTTTTGATAATGTTAATACGATACAAACTAATTCAAATCCAACGAAATTAGGTTTGGATAGAAAGCGAACTGTAAATTACATTACTATGGCCGCATGGCCCAATGTATAAGGCGTGTGACTTCGAAACAGAAAACTGAGGGTTCGAGTCCTTCTGTGGTCAGTTTAGATTTCTTTAGTATTGTCCAATCAGAAGATTGTGTACTCGAGTCCCTCTGTTTTCAGTATTGCTTTATATAATGTACAACTATACGAATGAGAAAAGTGGATATATAATTTTAAATAAAAAACAAGTGTCTAGATAATGTTAATACCATACATTTTAAACAAAAATAACAAATGTATGTATGATAAAAATGAATTCAACTCCAAAGCAATTGGGCTAAATAGAAAGAGGACTTCAGTGTTTAAATGCAATGGCCGCATGGCCCAATGGATAAGGCGTCTGACTTCGAATCAGAAGATTGAGGGTTCGAGTCCCTCTGTGGTCAATTTTGTTTTATTTAGAATTGTCCAATCAGAAGATTGAGTACTCAAGTCCCTCTCTGTTCAATACTGGTTCACTTAATGTACAACTATACGAATAAGAAAAGTGGATATATTTTTTAAACAAAAAAACAAATCTCTTGATCATGTTAATACCATACAAATTAATTCAAATCCAACGAAATTGGGTTAGATAGAAAGCGAATTCTAGAGTTGCAGTACTATGGTCGCATGGCCCAATGGATAAGCCGTCTCACTGCGAATCAGAAGATTGATGGTTCGAGTTCCTGTCTTGGTCATAGTTGTTGTTTAATGTACAATTCCAATTTTAAACCACATTGGATTAACAAGGTAACTAATATTCAAATCCTTTGCACTTCTGTTGCGTATGGTATAGTAACCTACCTGCGGTGCATTCGTGCGTGTGCGTGGCCCAATGGATTTTGGTTTTAAGTTCGCCAACGCTTAAATTTGTACAGAAAAATAAAGGTAATCATACTTTCAAACCGAGTAATCAGTTGTTTAAAACTTTGCACCAGTACGTTATGCGAATCGAAAACGTTCGAAGTAAATGTTGGATATAATAAATGGACAATAATAAAGGGGACACCCGGATTTGAACCAGGGACCTCTCGATCTGCAGTCGAATGCTCTACCACTGAGCTATATCCCCACACATTGCAAGGTATACAGACATATATACAATAACTTAACGAACTGTAAATTACATTACTATGGCCCAATGGATAAGGCGTCCGACTGCGATTCAGAAGATTGAGCAATTGATATAATTTCAAACAAAAAAAACAAGTGTCTAGATAATGTTATTACGATACAAATTAATTCAAATCCATCAGAATTGGGTTGGATAGAAAGCGAACTGTAGAGTTGCAACGCCATGGCCCAATGGATAAGGCGTCTGACTACGAATCAGAAGATTGAGGGTTCGAGTCCCTCTGTGGTCAATTTTGTTTTATTTAGAATTGTTCAATCAGAAGATTGTGTACTCGAGTCCCTCTGTTTTCAGTATTGCTTTATATAATGTACAACTATACGAATGAGAAAAGTGGATATATAATTTTCAACAAAAAACAAGTGTCTAGATAATGTTAATACCATACATTTTAAACAAAAATAACAAATGTATGTATGATAAAAATGAATTCAACTCCAAAGCAATTGGGCTAGATAGAAAGGGGACTTCAGTGTTTAAATGCAATGGCCGCATGGCCCAATGGATAAGGCGTCTGACTTCGAATCAGAAGATTGAGGGTTCGAGTCCCTCTGTGGTCAATTTTGTTTTATTTAGAATTGTCCAATCAGAAGATTGAGTACTCAAGTCCCTCTCTGTTCAATACTGGTTCATTTAATGTAGTCAATTTTGTTTTGTTTAGAATTGTCCAATCAGAAGACTGAGTACTCGAGTCCCTCTGTGTTCAATATTGCTTTATTTAATGTTCAAATAAACGAATAAGAAAAGTGGATATATAGTTTTCAATAAAAAAAACAATGTCTTGATAATGTTAATACGATACAAACTAATTCAAATCCAACGAAATTAGGTTTGGATAGAAAGCGAACTGTAAATTACATTACTATGGCCGCTTGGCCCAATGGATAAGGCGTCCGACTGCGATTCAGAAGATTGAGCAATTGACATAATTTCAAACAAAAAAAACAAGTGTCTAGATAATGTTATTACGATACAAATTAATTCAAATCCAACAGAATTGGGTTGGATAGAAAGCGAACTGTAGAGTTGCAACGCCATGGCCGCATGGCCCAATGGATAAGGCGTCTGACTACGAATCATAAGATTGAGGGTTCGAGTCCCTCTGTGGTCAATTTTGTTTTATTTAGAATTGTCCAATCAGAAGACTGAGTATTCGAGTCCCTCTGTGTTCAATATTGCTTTATTTAATGTTCAAATAAACGAATAAGTAAAGTGGATAAATAGTTTTCAATAAAAAAAACAATGTTTTGATAATGTTAATACGATACAAACTAATTCAAATCCAACGAAATTAGGTTTGGATAGAAAGCGAACTGTAAATTACATTACTATGGCCGCATGGCCCAATGTATAAGGCGTCTGACTTCGAAACAGAAAACTGAGGGTTCGAGTCCTTCTGTGGTCAGTTTAGATTTCTTTAGTATTGTCCAATCAGAAGATTGTGTACTCGAGTCCCTCTGTTTTCAGTATTGCTTTATATAATGTACAACTATACGAATGAGAAAAGTGGATATATAATTTTAAACAAAAAACAAGTGTCTAGATAATGTTAATACCATACATTTTAAACAAAAATAACAAATGTATGTATGATAAAAATGAATTCAACTCCAAAGCAATTGGGCTAGATAGAAAGAGGACTTCAGTGTTTAAATGCAATGGCCGCATGGCCCAATGGATAAGGCGTCTGACTTCGAATCAGAAGATTGAGGTTCGAGTCCCTCTGTGGTCAATTTTGTTTTATTTAGAATTGTCCAATCAGAAGATTGAGTACTCAAGTCCCTCTCTGTTCAATACTGGTTCATTTAATATACAACTATACGAATAAGAAAAGTGGATATATATTTTAAACAAAAAAAAAAAACAAATCTCTTTATCATGTTAATACCATACAAATTAATTGAAATCCAACGAAATTGGGTTAGATAGAAAGCGAATTCTAGAGTTGCAGTACTATGGTCGCATGGCCCAATGGATAAGCCGTCTCACTGCGAATCAGAAGATTGATGGTTCGAGT
>NW_028323151.1:5000-7500 GCF_009617815.1 Ciona robusta
CGTCGGCCCGACGTATGGCTTCGTTCTGGTGGAAGCTGTCCGCCTCCGGCCGTTGTACAATTGCGCCGGGCTTCCCGAGCTCTCCGCGGGGTGCCGAGGTGCCCCTTGCCGCGGAGCCAGATCCCCGAGGTCGTGATCGAAGTCGCTCGGTAGGAGGTCGACCGATTGCCGACCCGACCATTCTAGGTCGTTTTACACTGAGCGAAAACGTCGGCCCGACGTATTGCTTCGTTGTGGTGGAAGCTGTCCGCCTCCGGCCGTTGTACAATTGCGCCGGGCTTCCCGAGCTCTCCGCGGGGTGCCGAGGTGCCCCTTGCCGCGGAGCCAGATCCCCGAGGTCGTGATCGAAGTCGCTCGGGCGGAGGTCGACCGATTGCCGGCCCCACCAGGCTAGGTTGTTTTACACCATGGTAAAATGTTGGCCCGACGTCGGGCTTCGTTGTCGTGGAAGCTGTTCGCCCCCGGCCGTTGTAGAATTGCGCCGGGCTTCCCGAGCTCTCTGCGGGGTGCCGAGGTGCCCCTTGCCGCGGAGCCAGCGCAGGAGGTCGATCCCCGCGGGTGGCCTGCGCGGCTGTCGGGCTCCACTGCGGGAGGTGGTGTAGGTGCTTGGAGCGCAGCGGGTCGATCCACGGGAGTGGCTTGCACGGCTTTCGGTGGCCACTGTAGGAGAGTATAGGCGCTGGGAGCGTAGGAGGTCGATCCCCGCCGGTGGCATGCGCGGCTGTCGGGCTCCACCGCGGGAGGTGGTGTAGGCGCTGGGAGCGCAGCAGGTCGATCCACGTGGGTGGCTTGCACGGCTATCGGTTGTTACTGCAGGAGAGTGTAGGCGCTGGGAGCGCAGCAGGTCGATCCACGGGGGTGGCTTGCACGGCTATCGGTTGTTACTGCAGGAGAGTATAGGCGCTGGGAGCGCAGCAGGTCGATCCACGGGGGTGGCTTGCACGGCTATCGGTTGTTACTGCAGGAGAGTATAGGCGCTGGGAGCGCAGCAGGTCGATCCACGGGGGTGGCTTGCACGGCTATCGGTTGTTACTGCAGGTGAGTATAGGCGCTGGGAGCGCAGCAGGTCGATCCACGAGGGTGGCTTGCACGGCTATCGGTTGTTACTGCAGGAGAGTGTAGGCGCTGGGAGCGCAGCAGGTCGATCCACGGGGGTGGCTTGCACGGCTATCGGTTGTTACTGCAGGAGAGTGTAGGCGCTGGGAGCGCAGCAGGTCGATCCACGGGGGTGGCTTGCACGGCTATCGGTTGTTACTGCAGGAGAGTATAGGCGCTGGGAGCGCAGCAGGTCGATCCACGGGGGTGGCTTGCACGGCTATCGGTTGTTACTGCAGGTGAGTATAGGCGCTGGGAGCGCAGCAGGTCGATCCCCGCGGGTGGCCCGCACGGCTGTCGGGCTCCACCGCGGGAGGTGGTGTAGGCGCTGGGAGCGCAGCAGGTCGATCCACGGGGGTGGCTTGCACGGCTATCGGTTGCTACTGTGAGGTGTTTGCGTCGGCTGGCAAAGGGTGCGCTGAGCAGAAATGTTACTGTTCGTTTGCGCTGCCAATTGCCGTTTTGGTCGTATCGAGTGGTTTTGTCGCAGCTAGTTGCAAGTCGATCTCGCGGCGGTTAACAGGGAATAGCGGGCAAGAGCTCGCCCTCGTACCGCCGCGCGATAAGGTGACAGGTTTTCTAAGCTCTGAAAAGAGCAAAGTGGTCGGATTACTAATCCATTGCGCGCTTCGGCGTGCTTGGGTGGCGTCCGCGACGCGGGGCGAGCGACCCCATCGCGCGGCCGCCCTTCGGGGTGGCGGTTACGTTGTTACCTGGTTGATCCTGCCAGTAGTGATATGCTTGTCTCAAAGATTAAGCCATGCAAGTCTAAGTACGAGCTCTCGTACAGCGAAACTGCGAATGGCTCATTAAATCAGTTATGGTTCATTTGATCGTATGGTTTACTTGGATAACTGTGGTAATTCTAGAGCTAATACATGCAAACAGCGCCGACTTCGCGGGAGGCGTGCTTTTATCAGACCAAAAACCGACCGCGGCTCCGGCCGCGTTCGACTGGTGACTCTGGATAACCTGGCGGATCGCACGGTCTAGCACCGGCGACGGATCATTCAAGTGTCTGCCCTATCAACTTTCGTCGGTACGGTATTCGCCTACCGAGGTTCTTACGGGTAACGGGGAATCAGGGTTCGATTCCGGAGAGGGAGCCTGAGAAACGGCTACCACATCCAAGGAAGGCAGCAGGCGCGCAAATTACCCATTCCCGACGCGGGGAGGTAGTGACGAAAAATAACAATGCAGGACTCATTCGAGGCCCTGTAATTGGAATGAGTACACTTTAAAAGCTTTAACGAGTATCCATTGGAGGGCAAGTCTGGTGCCAGCAGCCGCGGTAATTCCAGCTCCAAAAGTATATATTTAAGTTGTTGCGGTTGAAAAGCTCGTAGTTGGATTTTGGGCGCGGGCGGTCGGTCCGTCGCGAGGCGTGTACTGGTCGACCCGGCCT
>NW_028323151.1:17500-20000 GCF_009617815.1 Ciona robusta
TATTTTCGGGACTTTTTTTTTTTCAAAGGCTATTTTCGGGACTTCGTTTTTTTTTCAAAGGCTATTTTCGGGACTTCGTTTTTTTTCAAAGGCTATTTTCGGGATTTTTTTTTTTTCAAAGGCTATTTTCGGGATTTTTTTTTTCAAAGGCTATTTTCGGGACTTTTTTTTTTTCAAAGGCTATTTTCGGGACTTCGTTTTTTTTTCAAAGGCTATTTTCGGGACTTCGTTTTTTTTCAAAGGCTATTTTCGGGATTTTTTTTTTTTTCAAAGGCTATTTTCGGGATTTTTTTTTTCAAAGGCTATTTTCGGGACTTTTTTTTTTTCAAAGGCTATTTTCGGGACTTTATTTTTTTTTCAAAGGCTATTTTCAAGACTTTTTTTTCAAAGGCTATTTTCGAGACCATTTTGACTCCTGACCCGTGACCCATGACCTCTGACCTCTGACCCCAGGTTGTGCGGATTGACCCTGAGGTTGATAGTCGACCGTTTGCAGATTCGACCTTGGTAGGTGAAATGTCACTGGCAAAGTATCCAACCAACGACAGGCTTAAGCAATCGTTGCTCTCTTGTTTAAGCTTGACCTCTGACCCCTGACCCCAGTAGTCGACCTTGAGTTCGGAGGTCGACCGATAGTCCATTCGACCTTGGTAGGTAAAATGTCACTTTCTAAATATCGAACCAACGACAGGCTTAAGCAATCGTTGCTCTCTTGTTTAAACTTGACCTCCGACCCCTGACTCCTGACCTCATTGGTCGACCTTAAGATCGAAGGTTGACCGATTGCCGACCCGACCATGCTAGGTCGTTTTAAACTAAGCTAAAACGTTAGCCCGACGTCGGGCTTCGTTGTGGTGGAAGCTGTTCGCCCCTGGCCGTTGTACAATTGCGCCGGGCTTCCCGAGCTCTCCGCGGGGTGCCGAGGTGCCCCTTGCCGCGGAGCCAGATCCCCGAGGTCGTGATCGAAGTCGCTCGGTCGGAGGTCGACCGATTGCCGACCCGACCATCCTAGGTCGTTTTACACTGAGCGAAAACGTCGGCCCGACGTATTGCTTCGTTGTGGTGGAAGCTGTCCGCCTCCGGCCGTTGTACAATTGCGCCGGGCTTCCCGAGCTCTCCGCGGGGTGCCGAGGTGCCCCTTGCCGCGGAGCCAGATCCCCGAGGTCGTGATCGAAGTCGCTCGGTCGGAGGTCGACCGATTGCCGACCCGATCATCCTAGGTCGTTTTACACTGAGCGAAAACGTCGGCCCGACGTATTGCTTCGTTGTGGTGGAAGCTGTCCGCCTCCGGCCGTTGTACAATTGCGCCGGGCTTCCCGAGCTCTCCGCGGGGTGCCGAGGTGCCCCTTGCCGCGGAGCCAGATCCCCGAGGTCGTGATCGAAGTCGCTCGGTAGGAGGTCGACCGATTGCCGACCCGACCATCCTAGGTCGTTTTACACTGAGCGAAAACGTCGGCCCGACGTATTGCTTCGTTGTGGTGGAAGCTGTCCGCCTCCGGCCGTTGTACAATTGCGCCGGGCTTCCCGAGCTCTCCGCGGGGTGCCGAGGTGCCCCTTGCCGCGGAGCCAGATCCCCGAGGTCGTGATCGAAGTCGCTCGGGCGGAGGTCGACCGATTGCCGACCCGACCATCCTAGGTCGTTTTACACTGAGCGAAAACGTCGGCCCGACGTATTGCTTCGTTGTGGTGGAAGCTGTCCGCCTCCGGCCGTTGTACAATTGCGCCGGGCTTCCCGAGCTCTCCGCGGGGTGCCGAGGTGCCCCTTGCCGCGGAGCCAGATCCCCGAGGTCGTGATCGAAGTCGCTCGGGCGGAGGTCGACCGATTGCCGGCCCCACCAGGCTAGGTTGTTTTACACCATGGTAAAATGTTGGCCCGACGTCGGGCTTCGTTGTCGTGGAAGCTGTTCGCCCCCGGCCGTTGTAGAATTGCGCCGGGCTTCCCGAGCTCTCTGCGGGGTGCCGAGGTGCCCCTTGCCGCGGAGCCAGCGCAGGAGGTCGATCCCCGCGGGTGGCCTGCGCAGCTGTCGGGCTCCACTGCGGGAGGTGGTGTAGGTGCTTGGAGCGCAGCGGGTCGATCCACGGGAGTGGCTTGCACGGCTTTCGGTGGCCACTGTAGGAGAGTATAGGCGCTGGGAGCGTAGGAGGTCGATCCCCGCCGGTGGCATGCGCGGCTGTCGGGCTCCACCGCGGGAGGTGGTGTAGGCGCTGGGAGCGCAGCAGGTCGATCCACGTGGGTGGCTTGCACGGCTATCGGTTGTTACTGCAGGAGAGTGTAGGCGCTGGGAGCGCAGCAGGTCGATCCACGGGGGTGGCTTGCACGGCTATCGGTTGTTACTGCAGGAGAGTATAGGCGCTGGGAGCGCAGCAGGTCGATCCACGGGGGTGGCTTGCACGGCTATCGGTTGTTACTGCAGGAGAGTATAGGCGCTGGGAGCGCAGCAGGTCGATCCACGGGGGTGGCTTGCACGGCTATCGGTTGTTACTGCAGGAGAGTGTAGGC
>NW_028323151.1:25000-27500 GCF_009617815.1 Ciona robusta
TTCCCGAACCTCGACACGGAGATTGGTGCTTCGGCGCCTAGTGCGGTAACGCAAGCGAACTCGGAAACGTTGGCGTGGGTCCCGGGAAGAGTTCTCTTTTCTTGGTAAGGGGTGGCGACCCTGGAATCGGTTTGCCCGGAGATAGGGACATGTGCCCCGTAAAGCAGCACGTCTCTTGTGCTGTCCGGAGAGCCCGCGTCGGCCCGTGAAAATCCGAGGGAGATGGTGTAATTTTCGTGCGAGGTCGTACCCATATCCGCAGCAGGTCTCCAAGGTGAACAGCCTCTGACCGATAGAACAATGTAGGTAAGGGAAGTCGGCAAACTAGATCCGTAACTTCGGGAAAAGGATTGGCTCTAGGGGCTGGGTCGGTCGGGCCGTGGCACGAAGCGGGGTGCGGCGCTGTACCGGACTGGGCGAACGCCTTCGGGTGTGAGCCTGGACCTGTGTCGGCGTCTTCCCGTGGAATGCCGCAGCTAATGCGGGCTTCGCGGCCCGCTTCGGCCGGCGTCGAACAGCTGACTTAGAACTGGTACGGACCGGGGGAATCCGACTGTTTAATTAAAACAAAGCTTTGCGATGGCCGTCACCTGGTGTTGACGCAATGTGATTTCTGCCCAGTGCTCTGAATGTCAAAGTGAAGAAATTCAACCAAGCGCGGGTAAACGGCGGGAGTAACTATGACTCTCTTAAGTCAACATCGACGACGAGGCGATACTCAACACCGAGACCAATACCATCAGGAAAATGTCAAGATCTTCAACAAGAAACGATGGGACGAAGAAGAACTCCACATACTGGCTAAGACTGAACTAGCGATCAGACACGAGAAGATACGGTTTGTAAACAAAGAATTGGCATTACGTTTTCCCTCCCGGACAATTGAAAGCATAAAGGGTGCCCGAAATAAAAATCCCAGATACAAAGCTATATTTCAGAAACTTCAGCAGGATCAATCCCAACATCTTCACCAACCTGAGCCTGCACCCACAACTCAATCGACGGAGCCCGCTCAACAGCCCCAGAATTCGCCACCCACTATTCCTTTACCCCCAAATCCCGATCGGCTAATATCTAGATCAGCTTCCCCTCTATCCCAGTCCCCCAATAGGAATTGGAGAGAGCTAATGGTTTCGGCCTTAGCTGATTCACCATTACGAGCATTCTTAGACCTAGACCTATTGTTAAGCGGTGGGCAAGACTTTAACATCGAAGCAGTGATCGAGTCTGGCTTTGACGCCCTCATCCCTTCCACAAATAGAACTGCCCCAAAACCAAGAACAACTTCTAAGCAACCAGGACCACCTCCAAAACTAACAAAGAGACAGCGCCGCAGAGGGCAATTTGCAGAAATGCAAAAGCTCTATAAGAAGAACCGGAAGCTGGCTGCCCAAAAGGTACTGTCAGGGAATTGGAGAGTGGAAAAAGCAGCAGGACCACCCCTAAAACGCTTAGAGCCTTTCTGGCGTAAAATCTTTGAGAGGCCATCCGACCACGACCGTAGAAGGCCAGAGCCGATATCCGCCCCTCTCTGGGAGATTGTAGCTCCAATATCACCAGAGGAAGTTAGCTTCACCATCAAAGAAATGAAATCATCTTCACCTGGACCTGATGGAGCAACATTCCACCAATTAAAATCACTAGATCCTTTAATCCTCTGTGCGAACTACAACCTTTGGCTCCTCACTGGAAGGCAACCGGCGGCCTGTTGCGAAGGTCGTACAATATTAATACCCAAGACTGAAAATACCAAAGATCCAGCCAAGTTCAGGCCAATAACCATAAACTCCGTCATAATTAGATGTTTACATAAATTAATAGGCAATCGGGCCATGAAGATTCTGCCCTTTGATGATAACCAAAAAGCCTTCAGATCTGGAGATGGAATTGCCGCCAACATCTGGAATCTTCGCAACATCATCGGAACCCACCAGCTTCGAATCAAAGAACTGAACCTAACCTTCCTAGATGTGACAAAAGCGTTCGACAGCGTGAATCACGAAACCCTGCTGAAAGCAGCGAGCCGCATCGGATTCCCACCACCATTTATCGCCTATTTGAGCAATTTCTACCAGCATGCTAAAACGAGAATATCGGTTGGAGGAGAAATTAGTGCCCCAATATCGGTTACTAGGGGCATCAAACAGGGAGACCCCCTCTCCGGCCCTCTGTTCTTGGCCGTGATTGACTGGGCTACGTCCTACATCGACGAAGAAATTGGATGTAAGATTGGAAGTGAACCAATAGGCCATCTAGCGTTCGCCGATGACCTGGTGCTGCTTTCAAGAAGTAAGGTTGGTATGTCGACAGCTCTGGAACAACTACAAACCGGCCTAAGCTTAGCAGGATTAAAGCTAAATCGCGATAAATGCGCAAGCCTCCGCATCTCCGCAGATGGGAAAAAGAAAAAGTGGGTAGTTGACCGCACCCCTACGTGGATGATCGATGGCCACCCAATGCGAGCGCTTGGCGTCGATGAGGTGTATCGTTATCTAGGAGC
>NW_028323151.1:32500-35000 GCF_009617815.1 Ciona robusta
CCCGAGCTCTCCGCGGGGTGCCGAGGTGCCCCTTGCCGCGGAGCCAGATCCCCGAGGTCGTGATCGAAGTCGCTCGGTCGGAGGTCGACCGATTGCCGACCCGACCATGCTAGGTTGTTTTACACTGAGCGAAAACGTCGGCCCGACGTATGGCTTCGTTCTGGTGGAAGCTGTCCGCCTCCGGCCGTTGTACAATTGCGCCGGGCTTCCCGAGCTCTCCGCGGGGTGCCGAGGTGCCCCTTGCCGCGGAGCCAGATCCCCGAGGTCGTGATCGAAGTCGCTCGGTAGGAGGTCGACCGATTGCCGACCCGACCATTCTAGGTCGTTTTACACTGAGCGAAAACGTCGGCCCGACGTATTGCTTCGTTGTGGTGGAAGCTGTCCGCCTCCGGCCGTTGTACAATTGCGCCGGGCTTCCCGAGCTCTCCGCGGGGTGCCGAGGTGCCCCTTGCCGCGGAGCCAGATCCCGAGGTCGTGATCGAAGTCGCTCGGGCGGAGGTCGACCGATTGCCGGCCCCACCAGGCTAGGTTGTTTTACACCATGGTAAAATGTTGGCCCGACGTCGGGCTTCGTTGTCGTGGAAGCTGTTCGCCCCCGGCCGTTGTAGAATTGCGCCGGGCTTCCCGAGCTCTCTGCGGGGTGCCGAGGTGCCCCTTGCCGCGGAGCCAGCGCAGGAGGTCGATCCCCGCGGGTGGCCTGCGCGGCTGTCGGGCTCCACTGCGGGAGGTGGTGTAGGTGCTTGGAGCGCAGCGGGTCGATCCACGGGAGTGGCTTGCACGGCTTTCGGTGGCCACTGTAGGAGAGTATAGGCGCTGGGAGCGTAGGAGGTCGATCCCCGCCGGTGGCATGCGCGGCTGTCGGGCTCCACCGCGGGAGGTGGTGTAGGCGCTGGGAGCGCAGCAGGTCGATCCACGTGGGTGGCTTGCACGGCTATCGGTTGTTACTGCAGGAGAGTGTAGGCGCTGGGAGCGCAGCAGGTCGATCCACGGGGGTGGCTTGCACGGCTATCGGTTGTTACTGCAGGAGAGTATAGGCGCTGGGAGCGCAGCAGGTCGATCCACGGGGGTGGCTTGCACGGCTATCGGTTGTTACTGCAGGAGAGTATAGGCGCTGGGAGCGCAGCAGGTCGATCCACGGGGGTGGCTTGCACGGCTATCGGTTGTTACTGCAGGTGAGTATAGGCGCTGGGAGCGCAGCAGGTCGATCCACGAGGGTGGCTTGCACGGCTATCGGTTGTTACTGCAGGAGAGGGTAGGCGCTGGAGCGCAGCAGGTCGATCCACGGGGGTGGCTTGCACGGCTATCGGTTGTTACTGCAGGAGAGTGTAGGCGCTGGGAGCGCAGCAGGTCGATCCACGGGGGTGGCTTGCACGGCTATCGGTTGTTACTGCAGGAGAGTATAGGCGCTGGGAGCGCAGCAGGTCGATCCACGGGGTGGCTTGCACGGCTATCGGTTGTTACTGCAGGTGAGTATAGGCGCTGGGAGCGCAGCAGGTCGATCCCCGCGGGTGGCCCGCACGGCTGTCGGGCTCCACCGCGGGAGGTGGTGTAGGCGCTGGGAGCGCAGCAGGTCGATCCACGGGGGTGGCTTGCACGGCTATCGGTTGCTACTGTGAGGTGTTTGCGTCGGCTGGCAAAGGGTGCGCTGAGCAGAAATGTTACTGTTCGTTTGCGCTGCCAATTGCCGTTTTGGTCGTATCGAGTGGTTTTGTCGCAGCTAGTTGCAAGTCGATCTCGCGGCGGTTAACAGGGAATAGCGGGCAAGAGCTCGCCCTCGTACCGCCGCGCGATAAGGTGACAGGTTTTCTAAGCTCTGAAAAGAGCAAAGTGGTCGGATTACTAATCCATTGCGCGCTTCGGCGTGCTTGGGTGGCGTCCGCGACGCGGGGCGAGCGACCCATCGCGCGGCCGCCCTTCGGGGTGGCGGTTACGTTGTTACCTGGTTGATCCTGCCAGTAGTGATATGCTTGTCTCAAAGATTAAGCCATGCAAGTCTAAGTACGAGCTCTCGTACAGCGAAACTGCGAATGGCTCATTAAATCAGTTATGGTTCATTTGATCGTATGGTTTACTTGGATAACTGTGGTAATTCTAGAGCTAATACATGCAAACAGCGCCGACTTCGCGGGAGGCGTGCTTTTATCAGACCAAAAACCGACCGCGGCTCCGGCCGCGTTCGACTGGTGACTCTGGATAACCTGGCGGATCGCACGGTCTAGCACCGGCGACGGATCATTCAAGTGTCTGCCCTATCAACTTTCGTCGGTACGGTATTCGCCTACCGAGGTTCTTACGGGTAACGGGGAATCAGGGTTCGATTCCGGAGAGGGAGCCTGAGAAACGGCTACCACATCCAAGGAAGGCAGCAGGCGCGCAAATTACCCATTCCCGACGCGGGGAGGTAGTGACGAAAAATAACAATGCAGGACTCATTCGAGGCCCTGTAATTGGAATGAGTACACTTTAAAAGCTTTAACGAGTATCCATTGGAGGGCAAGTC
>NW_028323152.1:2500-41037 GCF_009617815.1 Ciona robusta
TATATTCTAGTTTATTATAACACATATTATAAAATCATTTAATTATTCCTAAAATTCTTACTGTAATATTGATAATAACATTAGAATCAACACTGGGAAGATATTTAAAAAATAAGCAACCAATTTTCTGAATTTTTGAGTTGCGGGTATAATGTATATACACCACGCGTGCCGGTGTCGCGGAAATCTGGTTCTTATTGGCTACTGCGCATGCGTAGAAACGGTTCATTTTTATTTTATTTAGTGTGAAAAAGTAAGTTTTGTTGCCCCTTTTCGTTGTTAATGACGTGTTAACGGTAATGCTCACTGGTTATACGTTATAATGTAAAACTAAGGTTAAAATACAGCATAGATTTCTATTAAAAAGATAAACTTACGAAGTATGTCACATCTAACAAGTGTTAGTTTTAGTCGGAAACAAAGTTCTAGATTCCTTATAAAATAAGTTTTTGGAACCAGTTTTCTAGGGGAACCAGATTTCTCGGGAACCAGATTTCTGCGACACCGGCAGATTTAAATTGGTTTATCATTAGTGACCGAATCCGTTTTTACATCTATCTGCTCGTATTTAAAGTTGTTTCATACTAAATATATTTTTTAATTGGGAATGGTACAAAACAGACAGGTATGTGGTTTCTATAAAAATTAATAACACCTAATATAAGATACCATAATGTAAACCTATATCTTGTGCTGTAATATGAATAATACCAGCAGATTATGTTGAATACTAACCGATCTTCCCAACCACGTATTTGAGATATCAGCATTGTGGGTAAGTTGCATCTATACCACAAGTGGCAGCATAGAGTTAACAATCGGTTTAGTATTAGGGAGCAAAATAACCAAAACCGATTTTGAGGAAAATGAATTTAACAAAATTAATATTTACAACTGAACACCCTCATTTAGTTGTTTAATACCAAATATTGTAAACGGACAATTATGCAAGTAAACAAGTAGATTAAATATACCTACATAATCTTCCCAACCAATCATTTGAAGTCTTCGTAAAATCGTATATATAATGTACCACACAATATAAGTCAATTATTTCTATAACTAAAGCAGTATTAAATAAAGCAAATTAAAATGAATTAAACAAGATACCGACACAAACTTCCCAACCACACATTGGGGATATTTGAATTGTGGGTAAACTGTAGAATTAGCAATTGGTTTACCATCTTGTCCGGCGCCGTGGCGTAGTGGTTAGCGCGCCTACCTGTAACCATTAGGTAATGGGTTCAAGGCTCGTCGCTGCGACCATTGTGGACGTATGTGTCCTTGGGCAAGACACTTAACGACAATTGCTCCAACCCAGTAGTCACTAATGGGTTGTCAAATTATCGGCCATATATAAAAAAATGAAAATATCTCCCAAAAAAATATTCACCTACAAAATAACATACATGGTAACTCGTAAGCTGGCACGGGGTGTTAAACTAGTGTGATAACGACTATCGTTTTCCGGCCACGCGAGGATAAAGTAAGTTACATTCAATAAAGAAAAACCAGAACTCGATTAAACAAAATTAATATCTACAATTAGTCCGCTTTATTTTCCAGACATTTTATACAAAATCTGCTTTTAAATAGTAAATAACACATGGTATTCTTCCTAATTAAAGATACTTACATAATCTTCCCAACCAATCTTCTGGATTCTTAGCAATTATTGCATAGACATAATATTATTGAACACACTCCGACACTATATTATATCGTGAATATTTATATACCAATACCATGTGATGTAATGTAATAAAATTAGCAGATACCTATTGAAAAATACTGACAGAATTTTTCCGCCGTTTTGAATTTTAAGAATTGTGGGTAAAAACATATTCACCACGTGGAGCAGTACAGAGTTTACATTTGGTTTAGCATTGGGGGACTAAAATACTTTACAAAACCTAATTTCTAGAATATTAAAAATGTTAAAAAGCCCAGTTAAACTGGAGAGACGTTTTTAACATAAATTTTGGGTCGTAAAAGAACGCAAATTATCGTAAGCTTAACAATATCAATATATTATCATTATAAATACTTGTATTCTGACAATATAATGTAGTATAATTATTTCTATGTCCCCTGCTGTAATATGGATAATACTTGCAGCTTTGTTACATATTCTTTGCAACCAATCTTCTTGATTCCCCAGTGTAGAATTATTTCTAGCAAAACTAGCGGATTATATTTGCTGTAAATACAAACTGAAGAAGACGTGCACAAGCAATTAAACTGGAAAGTTGTTTTCAACTAAATGTTATGTTTAGATCAAACACGCAAGTCATAATATTAAAACAGGTCATCACACAGAGGGTAAACAAGATAAATTATAAATACCTAACAATAAATATGGACACTTACATAATTTCCCAACCAATCTTATAGATTCTTTATAACTTCGTAAATATAAAGATCTTATGAATACTCTGCAAGATATTCTACTTATGCTGCAACAAACGTAAGGAATTATTCAACAACCGTGAATAAGCAACAAATTCTTTCCAAGTTTTAGGTTTAAATAAATACCATTCCCAGGGTATTCCTATTTCTTCACATAATACCATGTGATTTGAATACAGATTAGGCTGGTGGGAAGTGTTAGAGGTTGGAGGGGCTTAGTTACTGTTTAATGGTTAGCAGATAGCGTAGGATCGGATTCTTCACTAACACCAAACTTAATTATTAGAACATAGTTTGCTATTGAAAAGATGTGGTTGGGGATTTTAAACAAATCAATTAATTCAGTGCCGTTCGTATTAAAAATTAACTTTAGTTTTAACAGTGGCTACAAATATAGATACAAACCTTTTTTAAGCATTCAAAACCAACCAACAATTCATGATTCTTGGCATCGTAACAACTAATCCTGGTAAACACTCTCTATCTTACATACAGCGACTTCTAGAAATTTCGATCTCGGTTTGGCGCGCTTTCCAACCAATTAATTCACCTTTGACCCCAAGCTGTCGAATCCACTTCTTACGTCATACAAATGTCGAATTCGCCAAAAAATAAAACAAATGTAGCGGATACCCAGACACACATGGTGTATTCATACACCTCATGCTTAGTGTTGAGTTATAACATGGGTGTCTTATACACCAGACACACGTGGTGTAATCATACACCTCATGCTTACTGTCGTGTCTTCTTATACACCAGGCACACATGGTGTATTCATACACCTCATGCTCACTGTTGAGTTATAACATAGGTGTCTTCTTATAAAAAAACAGATACACATGGTGTATTTGTATACCTCACGTGTCTTCTTACACACCAGACACACATGGTATATTCATACACCTCATGCTCACTGTCGAGTTATAACATGGGTGTCTTCTTACACACCAGGCACACATGGTGTATTCATACACCTCATGCTCACTGTCGAGTTATAATATGGGTGTCTTCTTACACACCAGGCACACATGGTGTATTCATACACCTCATGCTCACTGTCAAGTTATAACATGGGTGTCTTCCTATACACCAGACACACATGGTATATTCATACACCCCATGCTTAATGTAGAGTTATAACATGGGTGTCTTCTTATACACCAGGCACACATGGTGTATTCATACACCTCATGCTCACTGTCAAGTTATAACATGGGTGTCTTCTTATACAACAGATACACATGATGTATTCATACACCTCATGCTCACTGTCGAGTTATAACATGGGTGTCTTCTTACACACCAGGCACACATGGTGTATTCATACACCTCATGCTCACTGTCGAGTTATAATATGGGTGTCTTCTTACACACCAGGCACACATGGTGTATTCATACACCTCATGCCCACTGTCAAGTTATTTCACCACCAACATTTTATTTTAAGCTTAGTGCTTTACATTTATAACTTGAATTCAATAAATATTTCTATAATTGTTTCGATTATTTGAGGATGATTGGAAAGTATTCTGTTGTGTTCTCTGTGATGTCATATTTTGGTGTTGTGATGTCATCCTGTTGCCTTGGTGACGGTTAGTTAGTGATGATGTCATTTGGGAGGAGTTGTTGGATTGTACTGGCATTGGCACCGAGCCGGAGCCGCCACTAATGGTTGTCATGTCCTGGTGGAAAGCATTACCACTCCTCATTTGTTGCTGCAATAGACAGGTGTGTTATTGTTTCACCTGGGGAGGGTGGTGTTATTGTTTTACCTGGGGTGGGTGGTGTTATTGTTTTACCTGGGGTGGGTGGTGTTATTGTTTCACCTGGGGAGGGTGGTGTTATTGTTTCACCTGGGGTGGGTGGTGTTATTGTTTTACCTGGGGTGGGTGGTGTTATTGTTTTACCTGGGGTGGGTGGTGTTATTGTTTTACCTGGGAAGGGTGGTGTTATTGTTTCACCTGGGGAGGGTGGTGTTATTGTTTTACCTGGGGAGGGTGTGTTATTGTTTTACCTGGGGAGGGTGGTGTTATTGTTTTACCTGGGAAGGGTGGTGTTATTGTTTTACCTTGGGAGGGTGGTGTTATTGTTTCACCTGGGGAGGGTGGTGTTATTGTTTTACCTGGGGAGGGTGGTGTTATTGTTTTACCTGGGAAGGGTGGTGTTATTGTTTTACCTGGGGAGGGTGGTGTTATTGTTTTACCTGGGGAGGGTGGTGTTATTGTTTTACCTAGGGAGGGTGGTGTTATTGTTTTACCTGGGGAGGGTGGTGTTATTGTTTTACCTGGGGTGGGTGGTGTTATTGTTTTACCTGGGGAGGGTGGTGTTATTGTTTTACCTGGGGAGGGTGGTGTTATTGTTTTACCTGGGGAGGGTGGTGTTATTGTTTTACCTGGGGTGGGTGGTGTTATTGTTTTACCTGGGGAGGGTGGTGTTATTGTTTTACCTGGGGAGGGTGGTGTTATTGTTTTACCTGGGGTGGGTGGTGTTATTGTTTTACCTGGGGTGGGTGGTGTTATTGTTTTACCTGGGGTGGGTGGTGTTATTGTTTTACCTGGGGAGGGTGGTGTTATTGTTTTACCTGGGGTGGGTGGTGTTATTGTTTTACCTGGGGAAGGTGGTGTTATTCTTTTACCTGGGGAGGGTGGTGTTATTGTTTCACCTGGGGAGGGTGGTGTTATTGTTTCACCTGGGGTGGGTGGTGTTATTGTTTCACCTGGGGAGGGTGGTGTTATTGTTTTACCTGGGGAGGGTGGTGTTATTGTTTTACCTGGGGAGGGTGGTGTTATTGTTTTACCTGGGGAGGGTGGTGTTATTGTTTTACCTGGGAAGGGTGGTGTTATTGTTTTACCTGGGGAGGGTGGTGTTATTGTTTTACCTGGGGAGGGTGGTGTCATTGTTTTACCTGGGGAGGGTGGTGTTATTGTTTTACCTGGGGAGGGTGGTGTTATTGTTTTACCTGGGGAGGGTGGTGTTATTGTTTTACCTGGGGTGGGTGGTGTTATTGTTTTACCTGGGGAGGGTGGTGTTATTGTTTTACCTGGGGTGGGTGGTGTTATTGTTTTACCTGGGGTGGGTGGTGTTATTGTTTTACCTGGGGTGGGTGGTGTTATTGTTTTACCTGGGAGGGTGGTGTTATTGTTTTACCTGGGGAGGGTGGTGTTATTGTTGTTATTGTTTTACCTGGGGAGGGTGGTGTTATTGTTTTACCTGGGGAGGGTGGTGTATATTGTTTTACCTGGGGAGGGTGGTGTTATTGTTTTACCTGGGGAGGGTGGTGTTATTGTTTTACCCGGGGAGGGTGGTGTTATTGTTTTACCTGGGGAGGGTGGTGTTATTGTTTTACCTGGGGAGGGTGGTGTTATTGTTTTACCTGGGGAGGGTGGTGTTATTGTTTTACCTGGGGTGGGTGGTGTTATTGTTTTACCTGGGGAGGGTGGTGTTATTGTTTTACCTGGGGTGGGTGGTGTATATTGTTTTACCTGGGGAGGGTGGTGTTATTGTTTTACCTGGGGTGGGTGGTGTTATTGTTTTACCTGGGGAGGGTGGTGTTATTGTTTTACCTGGGGTGGGTGGTGTATATTGTTTTACCTGGGGAGGGTGGTGTTATTGTTTTACCTGGGGAGGGTGGTGTTATTGTTTTACCTGGGGTGGGTGGTGTATATTGTTTCCATCTTTCCCGGAGCTAAATTTTATTCTTTTGGAGGGTGGTTGGCCGGAGTGATTTTCATTGATCAACATTGACTTTTCACGATGGTTGTGTTGCTGTGTAAAAGGGTATATATGGTAGGGTATATATATGGTAGGGTATATATATGGTAGGGTATATATATGGTAGGGTATATATATGGTAGGGTATATACATGGTAGGGTATATATATGGTAGGGTGTATATGGTAGGGTATATATATGGTAGGGTATATATATGGTAGGGTATATATATGGTAGGGTATATACATGGTAGGGTATATATATGGTAGGGTATATATATGGTAGGGTATATATATGGTAGGGTATATATATGGTAGGGTATATATGGTAGGGTATATATGGTAGGGTATATATATGGTAGGGTATATATATGGTAGGGTATATATGGTAGGGTATATATATGGTAGGGTATATATGGTAGGGTATATATATGGTAGGGTATATATATGGTAGGGTATATATATGGTAGGGTATATATATGGTAGGGTATATATGGTAGGGTATATATATGGTAGGGTGTATATGGTAGGGTATATATATGGTAGGGTATATATATGGTAGGGTATATATATGGTAGGGTATATATATGGTAGGGTATATATATGGTAGGGTATATATATGGTAGGGTATATATATGGTAGGGTGTATATGGTAGGGTATATATATGGTAGGGTATATATATGGTAGGGTATATATATGGTAGGGTATATATATGGTAGGGTATATATATGGTAGGGTATATATATGGTAGGGTATATATATGGTAGGGTATATATATATGGTAGGGTATATATGGTAGGGTATATATATGGTAGGGTATATATATGGTAGGGTATATATGGTAGGGTATATACATGGTAGGGTATATACATGGTAGGGTATATATGGTAGGGTATATATATGGTAGGGTATATATATGGTAGGGTATATATGGTAGGGTATATACATGGTAGGGTATATACATGGTAGGGTATATATGGTAGGGTATATATATGGTAGGGTATATACATGGTAGGGTATATATATGGTAGGGTATATATATGGTAGGGTATATATATGGTAGGGTATATATATGGTAGGGTATATATGGTAGGGTATATATATGGTAGGGTATATATATGGTAGGGTATATATATGGTAAGGTATATATGGTAGGGTATATATATGGTAGGGTATATATATGGTAGGGTATATATATATGGTAGGGTATATATATGGTGGGGTATATATATGGTAGGGTATATATATGGTAGGGTATATATATATGGTAGGGTATATATATGGTAGGGTATATACATGGTAGGGTATATATATGGTAGGGTATATATATGGTAGGGTATATATGGTAGGGTATATATATAGTAGGGTATATATGGTAGGGTATATATGGTAGGGTATATATGGTAGGGTATATATATGGTAGGGTATATACATGGTAGGGTATATATATGGTAGGGTATATATATGGTAAGGTATATATGGTAGGGTATATACATGGTAGGGTATATACATGGTAGGGTATATACATGGTAGGGTATATATATGGTAGGGTATATATATATGGTAGGGTATATATATGGTAGGGTATATATATGGTAGGGTATATATATGGTAGGGTATATATATATGGTAGGGTATATATATGGTAGGGTATATATATGGTAGGGTATATATATGGTAGGGTATATATATGGTAGGGTATATATGGTAGGGTATATATATGGTAGGGTATATATATGGTAGGGTATATATATATGGTAGGGTATATATATGGTAGGGTATATATATGGTAGGGTATATATATGGTAGGGTATATATATATGGTAGGGTATATATGGTAGGGTATATATATGGTAGGGTATATATGGTAGGGTATATACATGGTAGGGTATATATATGGTAGGGTATATATATGGTAGGGTATATATATGGTAGGGTATATATATATGGTAGGGTATATATATGGTAGGGTATATATATGGTAGGGTATATATATGGTAGGGTATATATATATGGTAGGGTATATATGGTAGGGTATATATATGGTAGGGTATATATGGTAGGGTATATACATGGTAGGGTATATATATGGTAGGGTATATATATGGTAGGGTATATATATGGTAGGGTATATATATGGTAGGGTATATATATATGGTAGGGTATATATATGGTAGGGTATATATGGTAGGGTATATATGGTAGGGTATATATATGGTAGGGTATATATGGTAAGGTATATATGGTAGGGTATATATATGGTAGGGTATATATGGTAGGGTATATATATGGTAGGGTATATATGGTAGGGTATATATATGGTAGGGTATATATATGGTAGGGTATATATATATGGTAGGGTATATATATGGTAGGGTATATATATGGTAGGGTATATATATGGTAGGGTATATATATATGGTAGGGTATATATATGGTAGGGTATATATGGTAGGGTATATATATGGTAGGGTATATATATGGTAGGGTATATATGGTAGGGTATATATATGGTAGGGTATATATGGTAGGGTATATATATGGTAGGGTATATATGGTAGGGTATATATATGGTAGGGTATATATGGTAGGGTATATATATGGTATGGTATATATGGTAGGGTATATATATGGTAGGGTATATATGGTAGGGTATATATATGGTAGGGTATATATATGGTAGGGTATATATATGGTAGGGTATATATATATGGTAGGGTATATATGGTAGGGTATATATATGGTAGGGTATATATATGGTAGGGTATATATATGGTAGGGTATATATATGGTAGGGTATATATATATGGTAGGGTATATATATGGTAGGGTATATATATGGTAGGGTATATATATGGTAGGGTATATATATATGGTAGGGTATATATGGTAGGGTATATATGGTAGGGTATATATATGGTAGGGTATATATATGGTAGGGTATATATATGGTAGGGTATATATATGGTAGGGTATATATATGGTAGGGTATATATATGGTAGGGTATATATATGGTAGGGTATATATATGGTAGGGTATATATATGGTAGGGTATATATGGTAGGGTATATATATGGTAGGGTATATATGGTAGGGTATATACATGGTAGGGTATATATATGGTAGGGTATATATATGGTAGGGTATATATGGTAGGGTATATATGGTAGGGTATATATGGTAGGGTATATATGGTAGGGTATATACATGGTAGGGTATATATATGGTAAGGTATATATGGTAGGGTATATATATGGTAAGGTATATATATATGGTAGGGTATATATATGGTAGGGTATATATGGTAGGGTATATATGGCAGGGTATATATATGGTAGGGTATATATATGGTAGGGTATATATATGGTAGGGTATATATATGGTAGGGTATATATATATGGTAGGGTATATATATGGTAGGGTATATATATGGTAGGGTATATATATGGTAGGGTATATATATATGGTAGGGTATATATGGTAGGGTATATATATGGTAGGGTATATATGGTAGGGTATATATATGGTAGGGTATATATGGTAGGGTATATACATGGTAGGGTATATATATGGTAAGGTATATATGGTAGGGTATATATGGTAGGGTATATATGGTAGGGTATATACATGGTAGGGTATATATATGGTAGGGTATATATGGTAGGGTATATATATGGTAGGGTATATATGGTAGGGTATATACATGGTAGGGTATATATATGGTAGGGTATATATATGGTAGGGTATATATGGTAGGGTATATATATGGTAGGGTATATATGGTAAGGTATATATGGTAGGGTATATACATGGTAGGGTATATATATGGTAGGGTATATATGGTAGGGTATATACATGGTAGGGTATATACATGGTAGGGTATATATGGTAAGGTATATATGGTAGGGTATATATATGGTAAGGTATATATATGGTAGGGTATATATATGGTAGGGTATATATATGGTAGGGTATATATATGGTAGGGTATATATATGGTAGGGTATATATATGGTAGGGTATATACATGGTAGGGTATATATATGGTAGGGTATATATATGGAAGGGTATATATATGGTAGGGTATATATGGTAGGGTATATATATGGTAGGGTATATATATGGTAGGGTATATATATGGTAGGGTATATATGGTAGGGTATATATATGGTAGGGTATATATATGGTAGGGTATATATATGGTAGGGTATATATATATGGTAGGGTATATATGGTAGGGTATATATATGGTAGGGTATATATGGTAGGGTATATACATGGTAGGGTATATATATGGTAGGGTATATATATGGTAGGGTATATATATGGTAGGGTATATATATGGTAGGGTATATATATATGGTAGGGTATATATATGGTAGGGTATATATATGGTAGGGTATATATATGGTAGGGTATATATGGTAGGGTATATACATGGTAGGGTATATACATGGTAGGGTATATATGGTAGGGTATATATATGGTAGGGTATATATATGGTAGGGTATATATGGTAGGGTATATACATGGTAGGGTATATACATGGTAGGGTATATATGGTAGGGTATATATATGGTAGGGTATATACATGGTAGGGTATATATATGGTAGGGTATATATATGGTAGGGTATATATATGGTAGGGTATATATATGGTAGGGTATATATATGGTAGGGTATATATATGGTAGGGTATATATATGGTAGGGTATATATATGGTAAGGTATATATGGTAGGGTATATATATGGTAGGGTATATATATGGTAGGGTATATATATATGGTAGGGTATATATATGGTAGGGTATATATATGGTAGGGTATATATATGGTAGGGTATATATATATGGTAGGGTATATATATGGTAGGGTATATACATGGTAGGGTATATATATGGTAGGGTATATATGGTAGGGTATATATATGGTAGGGTATATATGGTAGGGTATATATGGTAGGGTATATATATGGTAGGGTATATACATGGTAGGGTATATATATGGTAGGGTATATATATGGTAAGGTATATATGGTAGGGTATATATATGGTAGGGTATATACATGGTAGGGTATATACATGGTAGGGTATATATATGGTAGGGTATATATATATGGTAGGGTATATATATGGTAGGGTATATATATGGTAGGGTATATATATGGTAGGGTATATATATATGGTAGGGTATATATATGGTAGGGTATATATATGGTAGGGTATATATATGGTAGGGTATATATATGGTAGGGTATATATGGTAGGGTATATATGGTAGGGTATATATATGGTAGGGTATATATATGGTAGGGTATATATATATGGTAGGGTATATATATGGTAGGGTATATATATGGTAGGGACGTAGGGTATATATATGGTAGGGTATATATATATGGTAGGGTATATATGGTAGGGTATATATATGGTAGGTTATATATGGTAGGGTATATACATGGTAGGGTATATATATGGTAGGGTATATATATGGTAGGGTATATATGTATGGTAGGGTATATATATGGTAGGGTATATATATGGTAGGGTATATATATGGTAGGGTATATATATATGGTAGGGTATATATGGTAGGGTATATATATGGTAGGGTATATATGGTAGGGTATATACATGGTAGGGTATATATATATGGTAGGGTATATATATGGTAGGGTATATATATGGTAGGGTATATATATGGTAGGGTATATATATATGGTAGGGTATATATATGGTAGGGTATATATGGTAGGGTATATATGGTAGGGTATATATGGTAGGGTATATATATGGTAGGGTATATATGGTAAGGTATATATGGTAGGGTATATATATGGTAGGGTATATATGGTAGGGTATATATATGGTAGGGTATATATGGTAGGGTATATATATGGTAGGGTATATATATGGTAGGGTATATATATATGGTAGGGTATATATATGGTAGGGTATATATATGGTAGGGTATATATATGGTAGGGTATATATATATGGTAGGGTATATATATGGTAGGGTATATATGGTAGGGTATATATATGGTAGGGTATATATATGGTAGGGTATATATGGTAGGGTATATATATGGTAGGGTATATATGGTAGGGTATATATATGGTAGGGTATATATGGTAGGGTATATATATGGTAGGGTATATATGGTAGGGTATATATATGGTAGGGTATATATGGTAGGGTATATATATGGTAGGGTATATATGGTAGGGTATATATATGGTAGGGTATATATATGGTAGGGTATATATATGGTAGGGTATATATATATGGTAGGGTATATATGGTAGGGTATATATGGTAGGGTATATATATGGTAGGGTATATATATGGTAGGGTATATATATGGTAGGGTATATATATATGGTAGGGTATATATATGGTAGGGTATATATATGGTAGGGTATATATATGGTAGGGTATATATATATGGTAGGGTATATATGGTAGGGTATATATGGTAGGGTATATATATGGTAGGGTATATATATGGTAGGGTATATATATGGTAGGGTATATATATGGTAGGGTATATATATGGTAGGGTATATATATGGTAGGGTATATATATATGGTAGGGTATATATATGGTAGGGTATATATATGGTAGGGTATATATATGGTAGGGTATATATATATGGTAGGGTATATATGGTAGGGTATATATATGGTAGGGTATATATGGTAGGGTATATATGGTAGGGTATATATGGTAGGGTATATACATGGTAGGGTATATATATGGTAGGGTATATATATGGTAGGGTATATATATGGTAGGGTATATATATGGTAGGGTATATACATGGTAGGGTATATATATGGTAGGGTATATATATGGTAGGGTATATATATATGGTAGGGTATATATGGTAGGGTATATATATGGTAGGGTATATATGGTAGGGTATATATATGGTAGGGTATATATGGTAGGGTATATACATGGTAGGGTATATATATGGTAAGGTATATATGGTAGGGTATATATGGTAGGGTATATATGGTAGGGTATATACATGGTAGGGTATATATATGGTAGGGTATATATGGTAGGGTATATATATGGTAAGGTATATATGGTAGGGTATATACATGGTAGGGTATATACATGGTAGGGTATATATATGGTAGGGTATATATATGGTAGGGTATATATGGTAAGGTATATACATGGTAGGGTATATATATGGTAGGGTATATATGGTAGGGTATATACATGGTAGGGTATATATATGGTAGGGTATATATGGTAAGGTATATATGGTAGGGTATATATATGGTAAGGTATATATATGGTAGGGTATATATATGGTAGGGTATATATATGGTAGGGTATATATATGGTAGGGTATATATATGGTAGGGTATATATATGGTAGGGTATATACATGGTAGGGTATATACATGGTAGGGTATATATATGGAAGGGTATATATATGGTAGGGTATATATGGTAGGGTATATATATGGTAGGGTATATATATGGTAGGGTATATATGGTAGGGTATATATATGGTAGGGTATATATATGGTAGGGTATATATATGGTAGGGTATATATATATGGTAGGGTATATATGGTAGGGTATATATATGGTAGGGTATATATGGTAGGGTATATACATGGTAGGGTATATACATGGTAGGGTATATATATGGTAGGGTATATATATGGTAGGGTATATATATGGTAGGGTATATATATATGGTAGGGTATATATATATGGTAGGGTATATATGGTAGGGTATATATGGTAGGGTATATATATGGTAGGGTATATATATGGTAGGGTATATATATGGTAGGGTATATATATGGTAGGGTATATATATATGGTAGGGTATATATATGGTAGGGTATATATATGGTAGGGTATATATATGGTAGGGTATATATATATGGTAGGGTATATATGGTAGGGTATATATATGGTAGGGTATATATGGTAGGGTATATACATGGTAGGGTATATACATGGTAGGGTATATATATGGTAGGGTATATATATGGTAGGGTATATATATGGTAGGGTATATATATGGTAGGGTATATATATGGTAGGGTATATATATGGTAGGGTATATATATGGTAGGGTATATATATGGTAGGGTATATATGGTAGGGTATATATGGTAGGGTATATACATGGTAGGGTATATACATGGTAGGGTATATACATGGTAGGGTATATACATGGTAGGGTGTATATGGTAGGGTATATATATGGTAGGGTATATATGGTAGGGTATATATATGGTAGGGTATATATATGGTAGGGTATATATGGTAGGGTATATATGGTAGGGTATATATATGGTAGGGTATATATATGGTAGGGTATATATATGGTAGGGTATATATGGTAGGGTATATATATGGTAAGGTATATATATGGTAGGGTATATATATGGTAGGGTATATATGGTAGGGTATATATGGTAGGGTATATATATGGTAGGGTATATATATGGTAGGGTATATATATGGTAGGGTATATATGGTAGGGTATATATGGTAAGGTATATATATGGTAGGGTATATATATGGTAGGGTATATATATGGTAGGGTATATATATGGTAGGGTATATATATGGTAGGGTATATATATGGTAGGGTATATATATGGTAGGGTATATATATGGTAGGGCATATATATATGGTAGGGTATATATGGTAGGGTATATATATGGTAGGGTATATATATGGTAGGGTATATATATGGTAGGGTATATATGGTAGGGTATATATGGTAGGGTATATACATGGTAGGGTATATATATGGTAGGGTATATATATGGTAGGGTATATATATGGTAGGGTATATATATGGTAGGGTATATACATGGTAGGGTATATATATGGTAGGGTATATATATGGTAGGGTATATATATATGGTAGGGTATATATGGTAGGGTATATATATGGTAGGGTATATATGGTAGGGTATATATATGGTAGGGTATATATGGTAGGGTATATACATGGTAGGGTATATATATGGTAGGTATATATGGTAGGGTATATATGGTAGGGTATATATGGTAGGGTATATACATGGTAGGGTATATATATGGTAGGGTATATATGGTAGGGTATATATATGGTAGGGTATATATGGTAGGGTATATACATGGTAGGGTATATACATGGTAGGGTATATATATGGTAGGGTATATATATGGTAGGGTATATATGGTAAGGTATATACATGGTAGGGTATATATGGTAGGGTATATATGGTAGGGTATATATATGGTAGGGTATATATATGGTAGGGTATATATATGGTAGGGTATATATGGTAGGGTATATATATGGTAGGGTATATATATGGTAGGGTATATATATGGTAGGGTATATATATGGTAGGGTATATATATGGTAGGGTATATATATGGTAGGGTATATATATGGTAGGGTATATATATGGTAGGGTATATATATGGTAGGGTATATATATGGTAGGGTATATATATGGTAGGGTATATATGGTAGGGTATATATATGGTAGGGTATATATATGGTAGGGTATATATGGTAGGGTATATATATGGTAGGGTATATATATGGTAGGGTATATATATGGTAGGGTATATATATGGTAGGGTATATATATGGTAGGGTATATATATGGTAGGGTATATATATGGTAGGGTATATATATGGTAGGGTATATATATGGTAGGGTATATATATGGTAGGGTATATATATGGTAGGGTATATATATGGTAGGGTATATATATGGTAGGGTATATATATGGTAGGGTATATATATGGTAGGGTATATATATGGTAGGGTATATATATGGTAGGGTATATATATGGTAGGGTATATATATGGTAGGGTATATATATGGTAGGGTATATATATATGGTAGGGTATATATATGGTAGGGTATATATATGGTAGGGTATATATATGGTAGGGTATATATATGGTAGGGTATATATATGGTAGGGTATATATATGGTAGGGTATATATATGGTAGGGTATATATATGGTAGGGTATATATATGGTAGGGTATATATATGGTAGGGTATATATATGGTAGGGTATATATATGGTAGGGTATATATATGGTAGGGTATATATGGTAGGGTATATATATGGTAGGGTATATATATGGTAGGGTATATACATGGTAGGGTATATACATGGTAGGGTATATATGGTAGGGTATATATATGGTAGGGTATATATATGGTAGGGTATATATGGTAGGGTATATATATGGTAGGGTATATATATGGTAGGGTATATATGGTAGGGTATATATGGTAGGGTATATATGGTAGGGTATATATATGGTAGGGTATATATATGGTAGGGTATATATGGTAGGGTATATATGGTAGGGTATATATATGGTAGGGTATATATATGGTAGGGTATATATATGGTAGGGTATATATATGGTAGGGTATATATATGGTAGGGTATATACATGGTAGGGTATATATATGGTAGGGTATATATAAGTTAAATATTTTTTACCTTCATTGGTTTTATTTTTTCTTTTTCTTCTGTGTCATCATCCGTTAAAAATTCACGCTTGGGGTAAGGTATCGGATTGTTGCCAAATACACTGTGATGTCATATCCAATATACTATGATGTCATAACCAATATAAATATACTATGATGTTATAACAAATCCACTATGATGTCATAACCATTATATTATGATGCCATAACCAATATACCATGATGCCATAACCAATATATTATGATGTCATAACCAATATACTATGATGTCATAACCAATATACCATGATGCCATAACCAATATATTATGATGTCATAACCAATATACTATGATGTCATAACCATTGCATTATGATGTCATACTTACTCTTTCTCACGCTGAGGGTCCTCAGTGAAATATTCGTCATTCTTGGCTTGTTCCGATGTAATTCTTTTTAACGGATCCATTATCAGTAATCGGGATAACTGGGGTTTATGATGTCATAATTTTCTTTTTAAACTAAACAATAACACCTACCAGCGTGAAAGCTTTTGTTTCTTTCCCAATCTTATGCTTTTCAAGATATTTGACGAGCGAGCAACCGGTATAATTTTGTTTTCGAAAATCTTTTTGAAAAGTTGGAAACTCTGGCATTTTTCGAATATCTTCCCAATCTTTTTCCATTGGAAACCCCATAACTTGAAATATCCTAATAAATATACTTTATTACATCACAATAGTGTAATAAACAAGCCCACCTGTCTAATTGGTCATGATGGTAGGGGTTGGATGTTTTAATATCTTCTTGCCGACAATGAAATATCGGTTCAGAGGTCAAGAGTTCGGCAAATATGCAGCCAATAGCCCAAATGTCTGAAAAAATATTTTATAAATCACATTTAATCATCCCTACTATACATACCGATAGCTTTGGTGTAATGACGAGCACCGAGTAGTAACTCCGGGGCTCGATACCAGAACGTTACAACTACAGGGTCAAGGTCAGCCAGAGGTTTCAGTGGAGCGTTAAACAATCGAGCAAATCCCATGTCAGCTATTTTTACCTGGGAAGGGTATGTTTAATATTTTAAATAGAAATCTCATATATTACCCTTCCCCTTTCAGGGCCTTCCCCCATCACAAGAATGTTTGCAGGTTTAAGATCTCTATGTAACACCCAGTTAGTGTGAAGATAATGAATGCCGTCCAAGATTTGAAATAACAACGACTTCACCGTGACAGGGGGAATTGAACACATCGCTTTTTTGTTGGCTTTCGATGCACGATGGAATTTGATTATATGCTGTATGAATATATGGTGCATATAATATTAAATAAACAGGAATATATGGAACTACAAAGTAATGCCCACCCATAAGTCATGTTCAGAAAAATCAAAGAGAAGCCAAACTTTACGATCACTGTGGGATAAGAAGACACCTTGTAATGCGATGACATTTGGGTGTTCTAACTCTCGCAGTAACTGAAATTGTGAAATAATCATTGTGACAAACATATACACCATTGTGACAAACATATACACCACTGTGACAAACATATACACCATTGTGACAAACATATACACCATTGTGACGAACATATACACCATTGTGACAAACATATACACCATTGTGACAAACATATACACCATTGTGACAAACATATACACCATTGTGAAAAAAACATATACACCATTGTGACAAACATATACACCATTGTGACAAACATATACACCATTGTGAAAAAAACATATACACCATTGTGACAAACATATACACCACTGTGACAAACATATACACCATTGTGACAAACATATACACCATTGTGACAAATGAATCAAAACTTACAGCAATTTCCCGACAAGCTGACATAGATATTCCGGTTCCTTCTATTTGTTTGAGCGCATATTCTTTTTTATCGTTAGGATCTTTGCTTATTGCTTTATAAACATGGCCGTACGTTCCCCTACCAACCTTGCAACCTTTATATTCATACAAATCTTCAACTTTCTTACGTTTAGAATCCAAATGTTTTTTAAAATCTAAATCCATAATCTAAAAATAAGAAATGCAAAAAGGTAAAAATAATATTATTACGACATCATATAATATTATTATGACATCATATAACAATATTATTACATCAAACACTATTATTATGATGTCATATATCATTATTATGATCTCGAAATACAATGTTTCAACATAAATTTTAACCATGGTTGTTTGTGATGTCACAATTGTTTGTGTTACAACTTCTGCTCCGAGTGGGTTATGGGTGTGGCTGTTATGGGTGTGGCTGTTGGGGGTGTGGCTGTTGGGGGTGTGGCTGTTGAGGGTGTGGCTGTTGAGGGTGTGGCTGTTGGGGGTGTGGCTGTTGGGGGCGTGGCTGTTGGGGGTGTTGCTGTTGAGGGTGTGGCTATTGGGGTGTGGCTGTTGGGGGTGTGGCTGTTGAGGGTGTGGATGTTGGGGGTGTGGCTGTTCGGGGTGTGGCTGTTGGGGGTGTGGTTGTTGGGGGTGTGACTGTTGAGGGTGTGGCTGATGCACAATTTTGATTGGCCGACTGGACACAGCTGAGAGATGTTCGGACAATTGTTTCAACGCAGCCGGAGTGAGCACTTGGGGGCGGTGTTGGTTGCTAGGCAACGCCTCATCACGAGAAAATTCAACTGAAGGTTTTTGATCAAAATTCGAAGATTTTAAAATTAACTTCAAACTTGGTTGCCCTTCATTTTGCCGTGCTTCACTCCCTTGTTGTTGCGATAACTTCTTAGTTATTTCAATTAGTTGTTTCTGTGTCAGTTGTATTGTTCGCGGGCCAGATGTTTCCGTCTTTGTTCCAACCTCTGTTAGAATCAAACATTCAAATATATTTCACTAAATTAAAAACAAAATCTCACCTTGTTGTAGTTGTCCTTCAACCCTACGTAAAATATATAATTATTGAACTTAATATAACCAAACATAATTCCCTAACATCCCCACCCAAAGTACCTTCCCACTTTTTCCAACACTTTTAAACTTTTTTTCTGAAACTTTTCCCGAATTTTTTTCTTTTTCGGAGCAAGAAGTTGTTTTGCGTGAACTCGTTCTTGAAATTATGAAAGTTTAAAACAAGAAACAACAAGACGACACCAACCAACCAACCTAGCTCCTGGATTGAACGCGCTGAATGCAAATACAGCCACGCTCTCTTGCTTGCGTCAAACTTCACGCATGGGTCGTCCTCGTAATGTAAGCGATCCAACGCGCCACTCACTGCTGCGTGTATCTGGAACATAAACAACACAAACAAATAAACATCATAAACAAACAAACATCACAAACAAATAAACATCACAAACAAACAAACATCACAAACAAATAAACATCATAAACAAACAAACATCACAAACAAATAAACATCACAAACAAATAAACATCACAAACAAATAAACATCGCAAACAAATAAACATCACAAACAAACAAACATCACAAACAAATAAACATCACAAACAAACAAACATCACAAACAAATAAACATCACAAATAAATAAACATCACAAATAAATAAACATCACAAACAAACAAACATCACAAATAAATAAACATCACAAATAAATAAACATCACAAACAAACAAACATCACAAACAAACAAACATCACAAACAAATAAACATCACAAATAAATAAACATCATAAACAAATAAACATCACAAACAAATAAACATCACAAACAAACAAACATCACAAACAAATAAACATCACAAATAAATAAACATCACAAATAAATAAACATCACAAACAAACAAACATCACAAACAAACAAACATCACAAATAAATAAACATCACAAATAAATAAACATCACAAACAAACAAACATCACAAACAAATAAACATCACAAACAAATAAACATCGCAAACAAACAAACATCACAAATAAATAAACATCGCAAACAAACAAACATCTCAAATAAATAAACATCACAAACAAATAAACATCACAAACAAACAAACATCACAAATAAATAAACATCACAAATAAATAAACATCACAAACAAACAAACATCACAAACAAATAAACATCACAAATAAATAAACATCACAAACAAACAAACATCACAAACAAATAAACATCGCAAACAAATAAACATCACAAACAAATAAACATCACAAACAAATAAACATCGCAAACAAATAAACATCGCAAACAAACAAACATCACAAACAAATAAACATCACAAACAAATAAACATCACAAACAAATAAACATCACAAACAAATAAACATCACAAACAAATAAACATCACAAACAAATAAACATCACAAACAAATAAACATCACAAACAAATAAACATCACAAACAAATAAACATCACAAACAAACAAACATCACAAACAAATAAACATCACAAACAAATAAACATCACAAACAAACAAACATCACAAACAAACAAACATCACAAACAAATAAACATCGCAAACAAACAAACATCACAAACAAATAAACATCACAAACAAATAAACATCACAAACAAACAAACATCACAAACAAATAAACATCACAAACAAATAAACATCACAAACAAACAAACATCACAAACAAACAAACATCACAAACAAATAAACATCGCAAACAAACAAACATCACAAATAAATAAACATCACAAACAAATAAACATCGCAAACAAACAAACATCACAAACAAACAAACATCACAAACAAACAAACATCACAAATAAATAAACATCACAAACAAATAAACATCACAAACAAATAAACATCGCAAACAAACAAACATCACAAATAAATAAACATCACAAATAAATAAACATCACAAACAAATAAACATCACAAACAAACAAACATCACAAACAAACAAACATCACAAATAAATAAACATCACAAACAAATAAACATCACAAACAAATAAACATCACAAACAAATAAACATCGCAAACAAACAAACATCACAAATAAACAAACATCACAAACAAACAAACATCACAAACAAACAAACATCACAAATAAATAAACATCACAAACAAATAAACATCACAAACAAATAAACATCGCAAACAAACAAACATCACAAACAAATAAACATCACAAACAAATAAACATCACAAATAAACAAACATCACAAACAAATAAACATCACAAACAAACAAACATCACAAACAAATAAACATCGCAAACAAACAAACATCACAAATAAATAAACATCACAAATAAATAAACATCACAAACAAACAAACATCACAAACAAATAAACATCACAAACAAATAAACATCACAAATAAACAAACATCACAAACAAATAAACATCGCAAACAAACAAACATCACAAACAAATAAACATCACAAACAAATAAACATCACAAATAAACAAACATCACAAACAAATAAACATCACAAACAAACAAACATCACAAACAAATAAACATCGCAAACAAACAAACATCACAAATAAATAAACATCACAAACAAATAAACATCACAAATAAATAAACATCACAAACAAATAAACATCACAAATAAATAAACATCACAAACAAATAAACATCACAAACAAACAAACATCACAAACAAATAAACATCGCAAACAAACAAACATCACAAATAAATAAACATCACAAACAAATAAACATCACAAACAAATAAACATCGCAAACAAACAAACATCACAAACAAATAAACATCGCAAACAAACAAACATCACAAACAAACAAACATCACAAACAAATAAACATCACAAACAAATAAACATCACAAACAAATAAACATCACAAACAAATAAACATCACAAACAAACAAACATCACAAACAAATAAACATCACAAACAAATAAACATCACAAACAAACAAACATCACAAACAAATAAACATCACAAACAAATAAACATCGCAAACAAACAAACATCACAAACAAATAAACATCACAAACAAATAAACATCACAAACAAACAAACATCACAAACAAATAAACATCACAAATAAATAAACATCGCAAACAAACAAACATCACAAACAAACAAACATCACAAACAAATAAACATCACAAACAAATAAACATCACAAACAAATAAACATCACAAACAAATAAACATCACAAACAAATAAACATCACAAACAAACAAACATCACAAACAAATAAACATCACAAACAAATAAACATCACAAACAAACAAACATCACAAACAAATAAACATCACAAACAAATAAACATCACAAACAAATAAACATCACAAACAAATAAACATCACAAACAAATAAACATCACAAACAAACAAACATCACAAACAAATAAACATCACAAATAAATAAACATCGCAAACAAACAAACATCACAAACAAATAAACATCACAAACAAATAAACATCACAAACAAATAAACATCACAAACAAATAAACATCACAAACAAACAAACATCACAAATAAATAAACATCACAAATAAATAAACATCACAAACAAACAAACATCACAAACAAACAAACATCACAAACAAATAAACATCACAAACAAATAAACATCACAAACAAATAAACATCGCAAACAAACAACCATCACAAACAAACAAACATCACAAACAAATAAACATCACAAACAAATAAACATCGCAAACAAACAAACATCACAAACAAATAAACATCACAAACAAACAAACATCACAAATAAATAAACATCACAAACAAATAAACATCACAAACAAATAAACATCACAAACAAATAAACATCACAAACAAATAAACATCGCAAACAAACAAACATCACAAATAAATAAACATCGCAAACAAACAAACATCACAAACAAACAAACATCACAAACAAATAAACATCACAAACAAACAAACATCACAAATAAATAAACATCACAAACAAACAAACATCACAAATAAATAAACATCACAAACAAACAAACATCACAAACAAACAAACATCACAAACAAATAAACATCACAAACAAACAAACATCACAAACAAACAAACATCACAAACAAATAAACATCACAAACAAATAAACATCACAAACAAACAAACATCACAAACAAACAAACATCACAAACAAATAAACATCACAAACAAACAAACATCACAAACAAATAAACATCGCAAACAAATAAACATCACAAACAAATAAACATCGCAAACAAACAAACATCACAAACAAATAAACATCACAAACAAACAAACATCACAAACAAACAAACATCACAAACAAATAAACATCACAAACAAATAAACATCGCAAACAAACAAACATCACAAACAAATAAACATCACAAACAAATAAACAACGGACCTGAGCATCTGAAACTACATCAGCCAAATATTGCGACTTCCGGACAAGATTACAAACGTCGTTTCTGGTCCCGGATCCGCCGTCCATCCGGGCCACAGCGTCTCGTGTAAGTGCAAGCAACGTTACTTGGTGAGGCCGTTCAGACTTTAACAAACAATGTTCGCGTGCAGTACGTCCTTGTTTAATTAAACCACTACTGCCTGTGTATATGGGTGTGGTAGAACACATCTGAGTAAATATAAAATATAACCCAACCTTTAACGGGTGGTACAACATAACGTTTCCCGTTGATTGTATAAACATAAGCACGATGTGGGGTTTTGTAACGATGACGTTCTTGTGAATGAAAAGATAAATCATCGAATGAACTTCCAACCTCTTCGTTCATCTGTGAACCAAGTAACGTTAACCCACCCACCCACACCAAGTAACGTTAACCCACCCACCCACATCAAGTAACGTTAACCCAACCCACCCACACCAAGTAACGGTAACCAACCCACCCACACCAAGTAGCGTTAACCCACCCACCCACACCAAGTAGCGTTAACCCACCCACCCACACCAAGTAACGGTAACCCACCCACCCACACCAAGTAACGTTAACCCACCCACCCACACCAAGTAACGTTAACCCACCCACCCACACCAAGTAACGTTAACCCACCCACCCACACCAAGTAACGTTAAAACACCAAGTAACGTTAACCCACCCACCCACACTCTGCACATGTTCGATAATATCTTTCGTGCATTTCCGTTCGTAAACGGTATCAATCTCCATGATCCGTTGCTCTCTATCACCACAGGGTGGAAGTTCTTCGTTTCATCCCGATCTATGACATCATAATCATATTCATGACATCATAATTACATGAATGACATCATAATTACCATTATGAGGACATGCCATGAACTGTAACGCACTCTCGACACTTTTTGACCAATCAGGACGCTTCGTTGTCCAATGGTAACGGGACGCCTCCGATGAAACCGACCAATCAGCAACGAGCTGTTTTACCTGGGGGTAAATCAAACCCTGGGTAAATTAAACCCTGGGTAAACCCCGGGTAAGTTAAACCTAGGGTAAACCCCCGGGTAATCCCCTACTTACAGACGTCAATGTTTTATCTGTTGATAACTTGATGACATCACGAATCAATTCAAAGAAACAAGCAGGCATCGTTTTAGTTCGTCTGTAATTATAATAAACTTACATTAATAATAATAAACTTATAATAATTATAATAAACTTACATTAATTATAATAAACTTATAATAATTATAATAAACTTACATTAATCATAATAAACTTATAATAATTATAATAAACTTACATTAATTATAATAAACTTATAATAATTATAATAAACTTATAATAATTATAATAAACTTACATTAATTATAATAAACTTATAATAATTATAATAAACTTATAATAATTATAATAAACTTATAATAATTATAATAAACTTACATTAATTATAATAAACTTACATTAATTATAATAAACTTACGTTAATTATAATAAACTTATATTAATTATAATAAACTTATAATAATTATAATAACCTTACATTAATTATAATAAACTTATAATAATTATAATAAACTTATAATAATTATAATAAACTTATAATAATCATAATAAACTTACATTAATTATAATAAACTTATAATAATTATAATAAACTTATAATAATTATAATAAACTTACATTAATTATAATAAACTTATAATAATTATAATAAACTTATAATAATTATAATAAACTTATAATAATTATAATAAACTTACATTAATTATAATAAACTTACATTAATTATAATAAACTTACGTTAATTATAATAAACTTATATTAATTATAATAAACTTATAATAATTATAATAACCTTACATTAATTATAATAAACTTATAATAATTATAATAAACTTATAATAATTATAATAAACTTACGTTAATTATAATAAACTTATAATAATTATAATAAACTTATATTAATTATAATAAACTTACGTTAATTAGAATAAACTTATAATAATTATAATAAACTTATAATAATTATAATAAACTTATAATAATTATAATAAACTTATAATAATCATAATAAACTTATAATAATTATAATAAACTTATAATAATTATAATAAACTTACGTTAATTATAATAAACTTATAATAATTATAATAAACTTATAATAATTATAATAAACTTATAATAATAATAATAAACTTATAATAATTATAATAAACTTATAATAATTATAATAAACTTACGTTAATTATAATAAACTTATAATAATTATAATAAACTTATAATAATTATAATAAACTTATAATAATAATAATAAACTTATAATAATAATAATAAACTTATAATAATTATAATAAACTTATAATAATTATAATAAACTTATAATAATAATAATAAACTTATAATAATTATAATAAACTTATAATAATTATAATAAACTTATAATAATTATAATAAACTTATAATAATTATAATAAACTTACGTTAATTATAATAAACTTATAATAATTATAATAAACTTATATTAATTATAATAAACTTACATTAATTATAATAAACTTATAATAATTATAATAAACTTATATTAATTATAATAAACTTATAATAATTATAATAAACTTACATTAATTATAATAAACTTATAATTATTATAATAAACTTATAATAATTATAATAAACTTATAATAATTATAATAAACTTACGTTAATTATAATAAACTTATATTAATTATAATAAACTTACATTAATTATAATAAACTTACATTAATTAGAATAAACTTATAATAATTATAATAAACTTATAATAATTATAATAAACTTATAATAATTATAATAAACTTATAATAATTATAATAAACTTATAATAATCATAATAAACTTATAATAATTATAATAAACTTACGTTTTATTTGCAACTTCTTGTTTCGAACCCAATTCAAATCTTCCTTCCGTCGTTTTTCTTCTTTTCGCAGAAATCGTTTGAATCGATTTTTTTATTCGTTTTTGCGTAGCCAACTTTAATCCACTCTCCCATTTCTTTCTTTTTCCCAGCAAACCTAAAAACCTTGTTATTCATAAAATTTGGGGTAAAATCTAACTCACCTGTTCTTGGAAGTTTTTTATTTGAATTAAAAGTTCGCGAATAAACTTCTGATAATTTGATTCCATTTGTTGCCATGTCAGGACAAATCTATCAATTATGACATCATAAACACAGCAACCAATAGTTAATTATGACATCATAAAGAAACTACTATTCCACTTACATCTAACGAAGCGCGTCGTAATTTATGACGAATCAACATTTCGAAATATTGGTCACGGTTCGATTCCTCTATGACATCATCATCTTCATTGTCCGACGACAATAAATCCTCGGCAGTAAAGGAGGAATTCGATAAAATGTTGGTTTTAATTTCTCTTAAAATTCTACAAACGTGAGTTTAAGACAGAGTTGACAAAAATTAGTGGAATCTACTTTTGGTAAATTTCTTTGGAGTCTCTTCCCAGTTTCAACCAATCCTTAATGGGTTCTTGGTGTTGATGTAGTTTTGATAGTTTAAGGGAATGTGGAGATTGATGGACGGCAAGATGACACTTTTAAAATCATGGGTTTAGTTTATAATATACAGGTTTATTTCACCCCACCTGGCGTGAAACAACAATGTCTTTCAACAATTGGTGGAAATATTGATGTTTTGAAAGCATTGACTTTGCTTTTATTGCACGTTTGTAACTTTTTCTTAATCGATATGCGTTAGACGTGAAGTATCCATCGTTTAGTTTCTCCACAAACTTTGACAGTGGGTTTCCACTTCCCGTGTTTACTTCAGGAAATTGAGATAAATCCTCTCCCGTGAGAAGTAATCTAAATTATGACATCACACATCATGACATCACACATCATGACATCATACATTATGACATCAAACATGATGACATCGAGCATTATGACATCACATATCATGACATCACACATCATGACATCACACATCATGACATCACACACCATGACATCACACACCATGACATCACACATCATGACATCATACATTATGACATCACACATCATGACATCATGACATCACATACCTCACAGTTTCCGTCCGGTCATCTTCCGTCATAAACTCTGGCAAAGTTTCCGACAAACATTTACGATGTTCGTCCGACAATGTTTCCCAAACATCCATCGTTAAAACTTCTTTTAACAGTGAAGGCTGAAAACAAATTATTCAGCTTTCAACAAATTAATCAACAAAATCAACCTTCAACAAATTAACCAACTCACGTTTTCCACAAGACACCTTGGCCATGTTATAACTTCACCATCGATTACAATCTGAGACATTTTACAACAAAATCCTAAACCTTGATTTTGAATAATAACTTCATTATTGTGGGTACATAAATTTACAAATTGTTTTAAACATTGTTGAGTAAAAGCTTCATTAAATTACAAGGAATATATAATGCATAGAAATCATCATCGCAACAATAATTAAATAAAGCACGATAAATGTTCATGACCCAAACTCAACGGTACTTCCTTCAATTTTATCAAACTCGTAATTTCCCCGACCGTCCATGTGGAGGAAATACTCGTGATGGCGCCAAAGAGACTTACGATGGGAAACGGTAAACAAAGTAATTCCGACCTCCCGACAATGCTGATACATGAACCCTTCGACATCGACACTCACAGCACTCGTACATTCATCCAATATGGCAAACTGTGGTTTATGATAAAACAATCGTGCCATCGCCATCCTCTGCTTCTCTCCCCCACTCAACACATCCATCCAATCTTGAACCGAATCCCAACCTCCCTCACGAACCAAGATATTCTCCAGTTGAACTTTCTTCAAGTAATCTTCCAAATCTTGGTCATTCCATCCTTTCTTTTTCATCAGCTCCACAGAATCTGGATAAATGACCTGATCCCGTAAACTTCCCAGCGTCATATAAGGTCGTTGCGGGATGTAAAACAACTTGCTCCGATGAGGTTTCGTCAACTTTCCACCAAACAATGGCCACAATTCCCCAAGAACTCGGAACAATGAACTTTTACCACAACCGTTGGGGCCGCATATAATAACATTCACCCCCGATGGAACTTTAAAATTCATTTCATGGATCAGTACGTCACCGTTTGGTGTTACTAACGGAACTTTATCGAACTGAATTATATTATCCTCAATATGAATTGTTCCGTTACCAGGAGCCAAACAATGATGAGACGATTCACTTGATTGATGGACCATTGTTCGTTGATAAACCCCATTGTTAAGCTCATCCGTTACTTTGATAAGATCAGTCACCCGTGCAGTAAAGCCGGCTAATCGAGACATCTCCCGTCCCGCCAACACAATCCTCCCAATAGCTTGCGATAATCGAACCAACATCCTTCCACTACGATAATAATCCTCAAGTAACTCTGTATGCGACGCATTGATAAACTTTGGGTAAGCGAGGTCAAGAAAAGGTCGGCTAACAATGAGATATCCGAATGTTGTCGCCGTGTATTTCGCAATTAGGTCGTCAACAATCCCTGTTCGAAAACGAAAGTGAATAAACTTAAGGAGATGTTTGTACAACTTTTGGAAGGTCTCAACAATAATGTGTTTTTCTTTTTCATTCCCGTTGTAAAAAGCAATTTCTTCACTGTTTGTGATGAGCCTTGAGTTAACGTAGCGATATTCTCCCTCGAACCTTTGTTCCGAAACTGTCAATTTTCCAATGGGACGGCGCATTCGGTTTAAAACCAATCCCGAAAACACAAGATAACTTATCATAATGGCCGGGCCTTGCGCGCCAATGGTGCCCGTCAACCGATAAATATAAATCACGATATCCAGCAGGGGTTTACTAAGATTTGAATATAAATCAACCAATGAATTGCAAAACTTTTCTAGATCCTGAGTTAGAAGTTGGTCTGCATTTGCGATACGGTTGTCAATATTGCTCATTTTATAATAAGTATGCCCCTGCAGATACTGGTCATACATATACATTGTAAAACGTTTACGAAATCGTAACTTTAATGAATTGAGACCATACTTTAATAGTTGGTTGGTTAGGGCAATAGTGGGCTGGGCGTAAATATATTTGAACAAATATTTAATGAAACGACTTCTGTCTCGATCAATAATAGAGCTTTCAATGGCAGTTCCATTAGCAATCATCCAAACATCAAACCTTGTCCTCAACAACAACATAACTCCAACCAACGTCAAATACCCAACTTCTGCAGTAAACCAACCTGGAACCAATATTTTCAATATCTTTAAGATCCTCCTCAAAAACACGCCATCCAGTTGAGCCTTTTCCTTCGTTTTTCCTTCACCGGCCTCCCCGAAAACAGGTTTTCTTTGGTTTGAGCCACTATCGTTATAATTCCCGGTGAAACCGATTAAATAAACACCTGCCACAACAGCAGCGGTCGTAGCAATATGTTTCGGTTGAATAAGACCGGCATACTTGCTTAAAACCGAAGGCATTTTATACAATATTGCTTTACTTTATACGCAGTCGAATTGCAACATCCACAAAAAGCATAAATCAAACTATGACGCAGCATGTTACCACCTTCTTCTTTACCTCTCTCGAATCTCTCCTTTCGAGATATATCCACAGAAATAAAAAAGGTTAGAACGCGCATCGCCAATGTCGACAAAGGAGAGAAGTGATACACTCTCTTTCTCTTTCGCGGGTCGTTCCCGTTTACTATTGTAGTCATGAAGTCGAGGCCGTTTTATGTAGTTTTTCTTCGTTTTTTCACTTTATTTAAAGTTATAGGGAAAGACAACTATTTTTTTAACATTTATATATATATTTCTAACAAACCATTTATTTGAAGATTTTTAATTAAATTTATTAAATAATTAAATTTTCTAAACAAGCGCTAAACTGTAAGCGTTAACCTACCAAATAACTAAAACTGGCCCAATAAACTTGAGTAGTTGGTGTAGTTTTTTTTAATAGACAGCTAAGAAAACTACTATGCGCCTATTTTTTGGAGACCAAGCGAAATGGGGACGGAGTTGGCGATCACGTGAATAGACAAAAAATGTATCACGGGCAGTTGCGCGTTTTACTCTTTTTTATTACTGTGATTTTATAGAAAGTAAAAGAGAGCAAGGGTAAAAAAGGCACTATGTGGTAATGTACGAAAAGTGTTTACCGTAGGTTTTTTACATGGCGCCCTCTATAACAGGGCCTGTTATAGCATCGTATACTCGAGTATACGATGGTTATAGGGAGCGCCATGGTTTTTTACGTTACGCTACTCAGCTGCTGCAAGTTAGATAAAACAAATAAATCTATTAATAATCGCAATATGAGTTTAACAATATATATATTATAAGATTTCATTTAATCGTTGCTAAAAACTTCTGTTGGACCGAGTTCCACCTCGAACTCGCGAAGAATCTTCGTTCGAACGTATCTGTGATGTCATAATGTTGAATCTTATGCACCACAGTAAATTATAGATGGCGCTACAGACCTCGTGTTTCTCGCTTCTTGCCAAGCACGTGACACAGGTCTCGTGAGGTCATCGCTGGATGTACTGACGTCATCATTAGTTACGTCGTCATGATTAACTAAGTTTTCTACTTCTGTGTTGTCTTGGCCAACCTTGGAACAATAGAATAAACATAAATTTACTGAAACAACAAAATTCTCACTTTTTTAAAACTTTCAACAAAATCTTTCACTCTCGCTCCCATTCCCTCCTCTTTCCTCTTCGCTATAGCGAGCAGCTTCTCATTCTTCCTCCTTCGCTCCTCACTTCTCTCTTTCATTAAAATTAAAGTTGGATCAGTATCACGTGACAACCGTTGATGACGTAACAATGATGATTGTGCTAATTCCCGTCGTATGGCGTCACAATCGTGATTCTTTTTCCGAACATTTAACCTACAAATAACAATTAAATTACCTCACAATATAAAAGATGAAGTCACCATGTATGACGTCACCAAACATGACGTTACCTATACTCTGACGTCATGCTTTCATCAAGTTCAAAACGTCTTCGCAATCTTTGATTTTCAACCTTTGCGTGTTTCGCAAACCTCGACATCGAACCTTCTGTGACGTAACAAACCAACAATGTTAACTCCCATTGTTATCGAACAATGAAAAAAGTTGTTCTTGCTATGATGTTACAACAATTAAGCTTCGATGTTTTCAACAAAGAAATGTTTACGCAGCTCCACATTCTTACGTCACAGCATTCTTTGTTTGATTGACAGGAGTCAAAGATTCTTTTGTGACGTCACATACACACATTGTTACAGATAATGGAGTTGATCTATATGGATTATGACATCACAAAGCCATTCACGCTTCAATAAATCTGATAATGACGTCGTGGTCATCGGGAATGATATCATAATATACTATTTTACGTCACAATCGTCAATTTATGGCAACAATTAAAAGTATGTTGACGTCACAAAGCTAACATCGTAGTTTCCACATGGTTGATTCCACCTGCGCGGTTCTTCGAGCGCTTCGATCAAACATAGACGCGTGTGTGATGTCATAATAGCAGGATACTTTCGCGCACAAACACCTTGCGTAATAATAGTTAAATGTTTTACAGGTCGACGTCATAATGAGAATAGTATTATTGTATTGTGTCGTCATAGTTGGATTAACAAGTGGACAATTACTTTCCCACCCCCAAGAACATGAGAGTTGTAACAAGGAAAGATGCGCATCGGTCGTTAGTTATTGTTTAATTCAAGACAAATGCGGATGCGATCCCCATGTTAATTGTTCATGCTGCGGAGATTGCGCAAATTGTCTCGGCGAAGATTATTTAAGTTGCTGTGATTGTGTTGGTAAGTGTTGTGTATGACGTAACAAACTACGCCCCGGGGGAGGACCGCGTTATCGCGATTAAACTTATTTGAAAATCTATAATATTGTGACGTCATAAATCGGGAGATATATTACAATTATGACGTCATACCGTTTTAACCTTGCTTGTATTACGTCACACAATGTGTGGTTTTGAAACAACGGTTGTTTGTTACGTCATAAACAAAGTGAAAACTTCTTTAAAACGCGATTTAATTCTTTTCTACGCTTCAATGAACGCTGTTTTGTTACGTCATCAATCAACAATGGGCGGACCGTGACGTCAACAATAGTTGTAATAATGGTCGATTGTTGGCAAGACATTGTTCATTGTTGAGTGTTTGCTAATATAATCGACATTACACCAATTCATTGTGTGCGTAACAATGTTGACTATGTACAGTGTTGCCCAGTATAAGTTTTTATAAATGTAACTTATTTATTCTCGCATGGCGAGGCAACGACAGTCGTTATAATACGGGTGTTCTGTTTCATACACCTCGTGCCTGCTTACAAGTTACCACGTATGTAACTTATTTATTCTCGCATGGCGGGGCAACGAAAGTCGTTATAACACGGGTGTTCTGTTTCATACACCTCGTGCCTGCTTACGTGTTACCACGTATGTAACTTTTTGGGTGATTGTTTTCTGTATGGCTGATAATTTAGACAACCCATTAGTGACCACTGGGTTGGAGCAATGAATTTGAATTGTCTTTGATGTTTCAAGCTTACTTATTCTCACTCTGACGTAATGATTCCATGTTGACCAGGAATGCGGAAAGGTCGTAATTACACGGCAATCCTTCCCCCAACTATGTTAAGCACCGTCGGCCATCTTGATGAACCTGAACCTCGCTTATTCGCCGCCCTTACTGACCAACCAATGCCTGCGCTCCGCTACACCATCATGCGGTTCCCTGTCATTGAAGAACTTGCCGCACACCGCAGTAGAGAGCTATACGAACATACGGAAGGTTAGCGTTTTAATCCATTACTTGCTTGGTTTGACTTTATTCATGTTAGGCCAACCGTTGGAGGGCGCTGAAGATCGACCATCGTACTGGGAAGGTGTGGGTTTAGTTCTTCGTCGAAACTATGACTTTGACATATCGGACGAGTCACTCGTGTGCACAGTGGTTTACTTTGACCAATGTATGGCCTTACACGATTGTAGGATGAGTTGCAGTTCAACTGGTGCTTTGTCTTACCGTTGGTTCCATAATGGTTGTTGTCAGTGCGTTGGTTTCAATTGTTTAAACTACGGAAGCACGCAACCACAGTGTACAGACTGCATGCGATGACGTCATTTAACGTCATAAACCCCAAACGAACAGCAAGGTGACGTCATAATGGACATTATGCAAACGACGTTCCGCTAAATAAACCATTGTTCATAAATGACGTCATAATGATTATTTATTTTGAACTTTCTTGAATAAAAAATATTTGGTCGTAGTAAAAAGTTTGGTCGCGTAACTTTAGGTGGGTAAGTTGGTGTCATGTTACCCCAGGGGTGGGTGGGTTAATGGGGCGCACAGGACTTGGGGGGGCGGTGTGAAATTTATCGGACGTTGCCGACGACGATGAAGTTGTTGAGGTCGGAGATTTGTTCGTTCGTGTCGAACTTTTCCTCAAGCGGGGTTCTTTATGGGTGGGGTTGGGGGCGTGGTGGGTGGGGTTGGGGGCGTGGTTGGCGTAGCGGCTATAAGAACTTGGCAGTAATGGTTGCGGGTTAGGGTCTTTCCCAAGTTGTCGGGGTGTGGTTGGTGATGATGTCATACTGATGATGTCATCAGGTTGTTTCAATGTGATCGCTGAAGCACGTAAAGTTGAATCACTGTCTGTATCGCCCTCTAGTGGGTTGTTGTGCTCGCCACTCGACGGGGGTAGCGAGGGTTGGAACGAAAAGTCGGTGATGTCATCAACAATTTCAAGATCTTCGGGAAGGTCAAGTTCAAGAATCCACGTTCCACGTTTCGTGCTTTGTCGAATTGAGTTGCACCTGCAGGGGGGTGGGTTAAACGTTGGTTGTGGGGGGTGGGTTAAACATTGGTTGTGGGGGGTTGGGTTAAACATTGGTTGTGGGGGGTGGGTTAAACGTTGGTTGTGGGGGTGGATTAAACATTGGTTGTGGGGGGGGTTAAACGTTGGTTGTGGGGTGGATTAAACATTGGTTGTGGGGGGGTGGGTTAAACATTGGTTGTGGGGGGTGGGTTAAACATTGGGTGTGGGGGGTGGGTTAAACGTTGGTTGTGGGGGTGGATTAAACATTGGTTGTGGGGGGGGTTAAACATTGGTTGTGGGGGGTGGGTTAAACATTGGTTGGGGGGGTTAAACATTGGTTGTGGGGGGGGGGGGGTTAAACATTGGTTGTGGGGGGTGGGTTAAACATTGGTTGTGAGGGGGTGGGTTAAACGTTGGTTGTGGGGGTGGATTAAACATTGGTTGTGGGGGGGGGTTAAACGTTGGTTGTGGGGGTGGATTAAACATTGGTTGTGGGGGGGTGGGTTAAACATTGGTTGTGGGGGGTGGGTTAAACATTGGGTGTGGGGGGTGGGTTAAACATTGGTTGGGGGGGGTTAAACATTGGTTGTGGGGGGTGGGTTAAACATTGGTTGTGGGGGGTGGGTTAAACGTTGGTGGTGGGGGTGGATTAAACATTGGTTGTGGGGGGGGGTTAAACGTTGGTTGTGGGGGTGGATTAAACATTGGTTGTGGGGGGGGGTTAAACATTGGTTGTGGGGGGTGGGTTAAACATTGGTTGGGGGGGGGTTAAACATTGGTTGTGGGGGGTGGATTAAACATTGGTTGTGGGGGGGGTGGTTAAACATTGGTTGTGGGGGGTGGGTTAAACGTTGGTTGTGGGGGGGGGGTTAAACATTGGTTGTGGGGGGTGGGTTAAACATTGGTTGTGGGGGGGTGGTTAAACATTGGTTGTGGGGGGTGGGTTAAACGTTGGTTGTGGGGGGGGGTTAAACATTGGTTGTGGGGGGGTGGGTTAAACATTGGTTGTGGGGGGGGTTAAACATTGGTTGTGGGGGGTGGATTAAACATTGGTTGTGGGGGGGGTGGTTAAACATTGGTTGTGGGGGGGTGGGTTAAACGCTGGTTGTGGGGGGGGTGGGTTAAACATTGGTTGTGGGGGTGGATTAAACATTGGTTGTGGGGGGGTGTTTAAACATTGGTTGTGGGGGGTGGATTAAACATTGGTTGTGGGGGGTGGTTAAACATTGGTTGTGGGGGGTGGTTAAACATTGGTTGTGGGGGGGGGTGGTTAAACATTGGTTGTGGGGGGTGGTTAAACATTGGTTGTGGGGGTGGATTAAACATTGGTTGTGGGGGGGTGGTTAAACATTGGTTGTGGGGGTGGATTAAACATTGGTTGTGGGGGGGGGTGGTTAAACATTGGTTGTGGGGGGTGGATTAAACATTGGTTGTGGGGGGGTGGTTAAACATTGGTTGTGGGGGGTGGATTAAACATTGGTTGTGGGGGGGTGGTTAAACATTGGTTGTGGGGGGTGGGTTAAACATTGGTTGTGGGGGGTGGTTAAACATTGGTTGTGGGGGGGTGGGTTAAACATTGGTTGTGGGGGGTGGATTAAACATTGGTTGTGGGGGGTGGTTAAACATTGGTTGTGGGGGGTGGTTAAACATTGGTTGTCGGGGGTGGGTTAAACATTGGTTGTCGGGGGTGGGTTAAACATTGGTTGTAGGGGGGATGGTTAAACATTGGTTGTGGGGGGTGGGTTAAACATTGGTTGTGGGGGGTGGGTTAAACATTGGTTGTGGGGGGGTGAGTTAAACATTGGTTGTGGGGGGTGGGTTAAACGTTGGTTGTAGGGGGGGTGGGTTAAACATTGGTTGTGGGGGGTGGGTTAAACATTGGTTGTGGGGGGTGGGTTAAACATTGGTTGTGGGGGGGTAGGTTAAACATTGGTTGTGGGGGGTGGGTTAAACATTGGTTGTGGGGGTGGGTTAAACATTGGTTGTGGGGGGGTGGGTTAAACATTGGTTGTGGGGGGGTGGGTTAAACATTGGTTGTGTGGGGGGGTGGGTTAAACATGGTTGTGGGGGGGGGGTGGGTTAAACATTGGTTGTGGGGGGGGGGTGGGTTAAACATTGGTTGTGTGGGGGGTGGGTTAAACATTGGTTGTGGGGGGTGGGTTAAACATTGGTTGTGGGGGGTGGGTTAAACATTGGTTGTGGGGGGGTGGGTTAAACATTGGTTGTGGGGGGTGGGTTAAACATTGGTTGTGGGGGGTGGGTTAAACATTGGTTGTGGGGGGTGGGTTAAACATTGGTTGTGTGGGGGGTGGGTTAAACATTGGTTGTGGGGGGTGGGTTAAACATTGGTTGTGGGGGGTGGGTTAAACATTGGTTGTGGGGGTGGGTTAAACATTGGTTGTGGGGGGGTGGGTTAAACATTGGTTGTGGGGGGTGGATTAATCATTGGTTGTGGGGGGGTGGGTTAAACATTGGTTGTGGGGGGGGTTAAACATTGGTTGTGGGGGGGGGTTAAACATTGGTTGTGTGGGGGGTGGGTTAAACATGGTTGTGGGGGGTGGTTAAACATTGGTTGTGGGGGAGTGGGTTAAACATTGGTTGTGGGGGTGGGTTAAACATTGGTTGTGGGGGGGGTTAAACATTGGTTGTGGGGGAGGGGGTGGGTTAAACATTGGTTGTGGGTGGGTGGGTTAAACATTGGTTGTGGGGGTGGGTTAAACATTGGTTGTGGGGGTGGGTTAAACATTGGTTGTGGGGGTGGGTTAAACATTGGTTGTGGGGGGTGGATTAATCATTGGTTGTGGGGGGTGGGTTAAACATTGGTTGTGGGGGGGGGGTTAAACATTGGTTGTGGGGGGGGGTTAAACATTGGTTGTGTGGGGGGTGGGTTAAACATGGTTGTGGGGGGTGGTTAAACATTGGTTGTGGGGGAGTGGGTTAAACATTGGTTGTGGGGGGGTGGGTTAAACATTGGTTGTGGGGGGGTTAAACATTGGTTGTGGGGGAGGGGGGTGGTTAAACATTGGTTGTGGGGGGGGGTTAAACATTGGTTGTGGGGGAGGGGTTAAACATTGGTTGTGGGGGGTGGATTAAACATTGGTTGTGGGGGGGTGGTTAAACATTGGTTGTGGGGGGTGGTTAAACATTGGTTGTGGGGGTGGGTTAAACATTGGTTGTGGGGGGTGGGTTAAACATTGGTTGTGGGGGGTGGTTAAACATTGGTTGTTGGGGGTGGATTAAACATTGGTTGTGGGGGGGTGGTTAAACATTGGTTGTGGGGGGGTGGGTTAAACATTGGTTGTGGGGGGTGGGTTAAACATTGGTTGTGGGGGGTGGGGGTTGTGGGGTGAGTTAAGGTACCTGTAGTCTCCAGTCCCGAAGGATATTTTGACGTTTTGTTTCGGAATCGACTTTGTTCGTAACGGCGTTCGACGGCTTGGGTACTCTCTGGGGTCATCTTGTGGTGGGTCTTCGTCGATAAAATTAATCGTTTCGTCTGATAAAAACGTTTATTAAAAATATTTTTATACTAACCCCCCAACCCACCTTTATACTAACCCCCCCCAACCCACCTTTATACTACCCCCCCAACCCACCTTTATACTAACCCCCAACCCACCTTTATACTAACCCCCCCAACCCACCTTTATACTAACCCCAACCCAACCCACCTTTATACTACCCCCCAACTCACCTTTATACTAACCCCCCCCAACCCACCTT
>NW_028323153.1:0-24109 GCF_009617815.1 Ciona robusta
TTGACTTCCGAGATCGGACGAGATCGGGTACTTTCAATCTGGTATGGAGATAGGCAGAATTAGGTTTTGAATCTTGATTAATATGTTGTTAACGTAAATTAAAAAATCATTTTATACCAAAAGCGTATTTTTGACAAATTTGTTTTATAATTATTGCCTAACTCATTCAGTATTCCCAGACGGTCACCCATTCAAGTACTAACTGAACCCGAGATTGCTTGACTTCCGAGAACGGACGAGATCGGGTACTTTCAATCTGATATGGAGATAGGCAGAATAATGTTTTGAATCTTGATTAATATACTGTTAACGTAAATTAAAAAAATCATTTTATACCAAAAGCGTATTTTGAAAATTTTGTTTTATAATCATTGCCTAACTCATTCAGTATTCCCAGACGGTCACCCATCCAACTACTAACCGAACCCGAGATTGCTTGACTTCCGAGATCGGACGAGATCGGGTACTTTCAAACTGGTATGGAGATTGGCAGAATTATGTTTTGAATCTTGATTAATATATTGTTAACGTAAATTAAAAAAATCATTTTATACCAAAAGTGTATTTTTGAAAATTTTGTTTTATAATTATTGCCTAACTCATTCAGTATTCCCAGACGGTCACCCATTCAAGTACTAACTGAACCCGAGATTGCTTGACTTCCGAGATCGACGAGATCGGGTACTTTCAATCTGGTATGGAGATAGGCAGAATTATGTTTTGAATCTTGATTAATATGTTGTTAACGTAAATTAAAAAATCATTTTATACCAAAAGCCTATTTTTGAAAATTTTGTTTTATAATTATTGCCTAACTCATTCAGTATTCCCAAACGGTCACCCATTCAAGTACTAACTGAACCGAGATTGCTTGACTTCCGAGATCGGAAGAGATCGGGTACTTTCAATCTGGTATGGAGATAGGCAGTATAATGTTTTGAATCTTGATTAATATTTTGTTAACGTAAATTAAAAAATCATTTTATACCAAAAGCGTATTTTTGACAAATTTGTTTTATAATTATTGCCTAACTCATTCAGTATTCCCAGACGGTCACCCATTCAAGTACTAACTGAACCCGAGATTGCTTGACTTCCGAGATGGGTACTTTCAATCTGGTATGGAGATAGGCAGAATAATGTTTTGAATCTTGATTAATATATTGTTAACGTAAATTAAAAAATCATTTTATACCAAAAGCGTATTTTTGAAAATTTTGTTTTATAATCATTGCCTAACTCATTCAGTATTCCCAGACGGTCACCCATTCAAGTACTAACTGAACCCGAGATTGCTTGACTTCCGAGATCGGACGAGATCGGGTACTTTCAATCTGGTATGGAGATAGGCAGAAATATATTATGAATCTTGATTAATATGTTGTTAACGTAAATTAAAAAATCATTTTATACCAAAAGCGTATTTTTGACAAATTTGTTTTATAATTATTGCCTAACTCATTCAGTATTCCCAGACGGTCACCCATTCAAGTACTAACTGAACCGAGATTGCTTGACTTCCGAGATCGGACGAGATCGGTACTTTCAATCTGGTATGGAGATAGGCAGAATAATGTTTTGAATCTTGATTAATATATTGTTAACGTAAATTAAAAAATCATTTTATACCAAAAGCGTATTTTTGAAAATTTTGTTTTATAATCATTGCCTAACTCATTCAGTATTCCCAGACGGTCACCCATCCAACTACTAACCGAACCCGAGATTGCTTGACTTCCGAGATCGGACGAGATCGGGTACTTTCAAACTGGTATGGAGATAGGCAGAATTATGTTTTGAATCTTGATTAATATATTGTTAACGTAAATTAAAAAAATCATTTTATACCAAAAGTGTATTTTTTGAAAATTTTGTTTTATAATTATTGCCTAACTCATTCAGTATTCCCAGACGGTCACCCATTTAAGTACTAACTGAACCCGAGATTGCTTGACTTCCGAGATCGGACGAGATCGGGTACTTTCAATCTGGTATGGAGATAGGCAGAATTATGTTTTGAATCTTGATTAATATGTTGTTAACGTAAATTAAAAAATCATTTTTATACCAAAAGCGTATTTTTGAAAATTTTGTTTTATAATTTTTGCCTAACTCATTCGGTATTCCCAAACGGTCTCCCATTTAAGTACTAACTGAACCCGAGATTTCTTGACTTCCGAGATCGGACGAGATCGGGTACTTTCAATCTGGTATGGAGATAGGCAGAATAATGTTTTGAATCTTGATTAATATATTGTTAACGTAGATTAAAAAAATCATTTTATACCAAAAGCGTATTTTTGAAAATTTTGTTTTATAATCATTGCCTAACTCATTCAGTATTCCCAGACGGTCACCCATCCATCTACTAACCGAACCCGAGATTGCTTGACTTCCGAGATCGGACGAGATCGGGTACTTTCAAACTGGTATGGAGATAGGCAGAATTAAGTTTTGAATCTTGATTAATATATTGTTAACGTAAATTAAAAAAATCATTTTATACCAAAGTGTATTTTTTGAAAATTCTGTTTTATAATTATTGCCTAACTCATTCAGTATTCCCAGACGGTCACGCATTCAAGTACTAACTGAACCCGAGATTGCTTGACTTCCGAGATCGGACGAGATCGGGTACTTTCAATCTGGTATGGAGATAGGCAGAATTATGTTTTGAATCTTGATTAATATGTTGTTAACGTAAATTAAAAAATCATTTTGTACCAAAAGCCTATTTTTGAAAATTTTGTTTTATAATTATTGCCTAACTCATTCAGTATCCCAGACGGTCACCCATTCAAGTACTAACTGAACCCGAGATTGCTTGACTTCCGAGATCGGGTACTTTCAATCTGGTATGGAGATAGGCAGAATAATGTTTTGAATCTTGATTAATATATTGTTAACGTAAATTAAAAAAATCATTTTATACCAAAAGCGTATTTTTTGAAAATTTTGTTTTATAATCATTGCCTAACTCATTCAGTATTCCCAGACGGTCACCCATTCAAGTACTAACTGAACCCGAGATTGCTTGACTTCCGAGATCGGACGAGATCGGGTACTTTCAATCTGGTATGGAGATAGGCAGAATTATGTTATGAATCTTGATTAATATGTTGTTAACGTAAATTAAAAAATCATTTTATACCAAAAGCGTATTTTTGACAAATTTGTTTTATAATTATTGCCTAACTCATTCAGTATTCCCAGACGGTCACCCATTCAAGTACTAACTGAACCCGAGATTGCTTGACTTCCGAGATCGGACGAGATCGGGTACTTTCAATCTGGTATGGAGATAAGCAGAATAATGTTTTGAATCTTGATTAATATATTGTTAACGTAAATTAAAAAAATCATTTTATACCAAAAGCGTATTTTTGAAAATTTTGTTTTATAATCATTGCCTAACTCATTCAGTATTCCCAGACGGGCACCCATCCAACTACTAACGAACCCGAGATTGCTTGACTTCCGAGATCGGACGAGATCGGGTACTTTCAAACTGGTATGGAGATAGGCAGAATTATGTTTTGAATCTTGATCAATATATTGTTAACGTAAATTAAAAAAATCATTTTATACCAAAAGTGTATTTTTGAAAATTTTGTTTTATAATTATTGCCTAACTCATTCAGTATTCCCAGACGGTCACCCATTCAAGTACTAACTGAACCCGAGATTGCTTGACTTCCGAGATCGGACGAGATCGGGTACTTTCAATCTGGTATGGAGATAGGCAGAATTATGTTTTGAATCTTGATTAATATGTTGTTAACGTAAATTAAAAAAATCATTTTATACCAAAAGCCTATTTTTGAAAATTTTGTTTTATAATTATTGCCTAACTCATTCAGTATTCCCAAACGGTCACCCATTCAAGTACTAACTGAACCCGAGATTGCTTGACTTCCGAGATCGGAAGAGATCGGGTACTTTCAATCTGGTATGGAGATAGGCAGTATAATGTTTTGAATCTTGATTAATATTTTGTTAACGTAAATTAAAAAAATCATTTTATACCAAAAGCGTATTTTTGAAAATTTTGTTTTATAATTATTGCCTAACTCATTCAGTATTCCCAGACGGTCACCCATTCAAGTACTAACTGAACCCGAGATTGCTTGACTTCCGAGATCGGGTACTTTCAATCTGGTATGGAGATAGGCAGAATAATGTTTTGAATCTTGATTAATATATTGTTAACGTAAATTAAAAAAATCATTTTATACCAAAAGCGTATTTTTGAAAATTTTGTTTTATAATCATTGCCTAACTCATTCAGTATTCCCATACGGTCACCCATCCAACTACTAACCGAACCCGAGATTGCTTGACTTCCGAGATCGGACGAGATCGGGTACTTTCAAACTGGTATGGAGATAGGCAGAATTATGTTTTGAATCTTGATTAATATATTGTTAACGTAAATTAAAAAAATCATTTTATACCAAAAGTGTATTTTTGAAAATTTTGTTTTATAATTATTGCCTAACTCATTCAGTATTCCCAGACGGTCACCCATTTAAGTACTAACTGAACCCGAGATTGCTTGACTTCCGAGATCGGACGAGATCGGGTACTTTCAATCTGGTATGGAGATAGGCAGAATTATGTTTTGAATCTTGATTAATATGTTGTTAACGTAAATTAAAAAATCATTTTATACCAAAAGCGTATTTTTGAAAATTTTGTTTTATAATTTTTGCCTAACTCATTCGGTATTCCCAAACGGTCTCCCATTTAAGTAATAACTGAACCCGAGATTTCTTGACTTCCGAGATCGGACGAGATCGGGTACTTTCAATCTGGTATGGAGATAGGCAGAATAATGTTTTGAATCTTGATTAATATGTTGTTAACGTAAATTAAAAAATCATTTTATACCAAAAGCGTATTTTTGAAAATTTTGTTTTATAATTATTGCCTAACTCATTCAGTATTCCCAAACGGTCACCCATTCAAGTACTAACTGAACCCGAGATTGCTTGACTTCCGAGATCGGACGAGATCGGGTACTTTCAATCTGGTATGGAGATAGGCAGAATAATGTTTTGAATCTTGATTAATATATTGTTAACGTAAATTAAAAAAATCATTTTATACCAAAAGCGTATTATTGAAAATTTTGTTTTATAATTATTGCCTAACTCATTCAGTATTCCCAGACGGTCACCCATTAAAGTACTAACTGAACACGAGATTGCTTGACTTCCGAGATCGGACGAGATCGGGTACTTTCAATCTGGTATGGAGATAGACAGAATTATGTTTTGAATCTTGATTAATATGTTGTTAACGTAAATTAAAAAATCATTTTATACCAAAAGCTTATTTTTGAAAATTTTGTTTTATAATTATTTCCTAACTCATTCAGTATTCCCAGACGGTCACCCATTCAAGTACTAACTGAACCCGAGATTGCTTGACTTCCGAGATCGGGTACTTTTGTGGGGGGCGGCTAATGTTGAGGTTGCGAGTTCGCGCTCCGAAGCCTCGCGACGACGCTGTTCCATCCTGCCCCGACGCACACGCTATCCGACTCCGCAACGCATTGCACGACACTTGTATGACACTTGTACGGCACATCTCAGTTTATTGTACGGTGAAAGTGCGACATCGAGCTTAGAGACAAAGTGAGAACAGCAGGGTATTGCAAGCCCCGTACTGCCTCACAGTACAGGAAAGTGAAAGGTTTATATAACGAAAAACACGTGTAGCGAAACAATAAAACGCGTCATTGGCATGTGGCAATTGCCTCGCCTGGCATACACACAACTGGGTAATTGTTTTATTATCACGATTAGAATGACGGGAAAGTAGATGTTACGAAAGCAGCGAAACTGCATTCTATTCCTGTCATGCTTTTGTTATCGCTATACAACGTTGCTTTATATTCAATCTTTATGCATTAGTGTTAAATTTAGCTATCTTTATATCATTAAATCTGTGCTAGAGCACAATCAACCGCTACAAATACGCCCACACCACACAGAATGGTTTCATATACGTCCGCAATCGCGAGTATTGTTCATTTGTTCCTCATCTTGAAATTGTTTTGTCGCTACTTGATATGTTCACGACGGTAGACTTGTTGCAAGATTCGCAACTTCTTGTGTTGAGCAGACTAGACTAGGCATCGATGAGGACATTTGATCAAATTTCGCTCACGCTTTCGTACTGTCGTGCAGGGTATCAGTAGAGTATCAGTACTCGAGCAGCAGATTGTCTGAAAAACAAATTGGAGAGAAAGTACTAATGCCATAGAGATTGAATATTTAAATACAATAACGAGCGGGTAAGATATAGGTAGAGATAAAACTGGGTTTTAAACGACAAATGGCTTCTGCAGTAACAAGCGAACAATTTACTGTAAGGTAGTGGATCAGGTATAGGCAGCTGAATCCCTGTGAGTGTGCTAACTCACAATATGCATACAAATATAAGACCAAAGAAGAAATAGACATTCGGGCCATAACATTAATGAAACCCTGCGAGTGTATCAACTCACAATAAGCCTAAAAAATAGGTATAAGAGGGCATTTTGCCATCACTCGTTGGGGGAAAACAATATTTTACCCATCTCAACGGTTATGCTTGTTGGGGTCTTAGTCAGACTCACCTCAACAGTAATAAAATATAAAGCACACATAACAACTCAACGGTTATGCTAGTTGGAGGTCTTTGTCGGACCCTACTTCAACGGTAATAAAGTATATAGTATTCGGGCCACATAGACTAGTGAAACCCTGTGAGTGGTCAGCTCACAATATGCATAAAGTACATAAACAGAAAAAGATTCACCGTTGACTGCAGTTGCCATCGGAAGGATTGTGTCCAGCGGTTCACCAATTGTGGGGGGCGGCTAATGTTGAAGTTGCGGGTTCGCGCTCCGAAGCCTCGCGACGACGCTGTTCCATCCTGCCCCGACGCACACGCTATCCGACTCCGCAACGCATTGCACATCGATGTATGACACTACTCAGTTTATTACGCGGTGAAAGTGCGACATCGAGCTTAGAGACAAAGTGAGAACAGCAGGGTATTGCAAGCCCCGTACTGCCTCACAGTACAGGAAAGTGAAAGGTTTATATAACGAAAAACACGTGTAGCGAAACAATAAAACGCGTCATTGGCATGTGGCAATTGCCTCGCCTGGCATACACACAACTGGGTAATTGTTTTATTATCACGATTAGAATGACGGGAAAGTAGATGTTACGAAAGCAGCGAAACTGCATTCTATTCCTGTCATGCTTTTGTTATCGCTATACAACGTTGCTTTATATTCAATCTTTATGCATTAGTGTTAAATTTAGCTATCTTTATATCATTAAATCTGTGCTAGAGCACAATCAACCGCTACACTTTCAATCTGGTATGGAGATAGGCAGAATAATATTTTGAATCTTGATTAATATATTGTTAACGTAAATTAAAAAAATCATTTTATACCAAAAGTGTATTTTTGAAAATTTTGGTTTATAATTATTGCCTAACTCATTCAGTATTCCCAGACGGTCACCCATTCAAATACTAACTGAACCCGAGATTGCTTGACTTCCGAGATCGGGTACTTTCAATCTGGTATGGAGATAGGCAGAATTAGGTTTTGAATCTTGATTAATATGTTGTTAACGTAAATTAAAAAATCATTTTATACCAAAAGCGTATTTTTGACAAATTTGTTTTATAATTATTGCCTAACTCATTCAGTATTCCCAGACGGTCACCCATTCAAGTACTAACTGAACCCGAGATTGCTTGACTTCCGAGAACGGACGAGATCGGGTACTTTCAATCTGATATGGAGATAGGCAGAATAATGTTTTGAATCTTGATTAATATACTGTTAACGTAAATTAAAAAAATCATTTTATACCAAAAGCGTATTTTTGAAAATTTTGTTTTATAATCATTGCCTAACTCATTCAGTATTCCCAGACGGTCACCCATCCAACTACTAACCGAACCCGAGATTGCTTGACTTCCGAGATCGGACGAGATCGGGTACTTTCAAACTGGTATGGAGATAGGCAGAATTATGTTTTGAATCTTGATTAATATATTGTTAACGTAAATTAAAAAAATCATTTTATACCAAAAGTGTATTTTTGAAAATTTTGTTTTATAATTATTGCCTAACTCATTCAGTATTCCCAGACGGTCACCCATTCAAGTACTAACTGAACCCGAGATTGCTTGACTTCCGAGATCGGACGAGATCGGGTACTTTCAATCTGGTATGGAGATAGGCAGAATTATGTTTTGAATCTTGATTAATATGTTGTTAACGTAAATTAAAAAATCATTTTATACCAAAAGCGTATTTTTGAAAATTTTGTTTTATAATTTTTGCCTAACTCATTCGGTATTCCCAAACGGTCTCCCATTTAAGTACTAACTGAACCCGAGATTTCTTGACTTCCGAGATCGGACGAGATCGGGTACTTTCAATCTGGTATGGAGATAGGCAGAATAATGTTTTGAATCTTGATTAATATATTGTTAACGTAGATTAAAAAATCATTTTATACCAAAAGCGTATTTTTGAAAATTTTGTTTTATAATCATTGCCTAACTCATTCAGTATTCCCAGACGGTCACCCATCCATCTACTAACCGAACCCGAGATTGCTTGACTTCCGAGATCGGACGAGATCGGGTACTTTCAAACTGGTATGGAGATAGGCAGAATTAAGTTTTGAATCTTGATTAATATATTGTTAACGTAAATTAAAAAAATCATTTTATACCAAAAGTGTATTTTTGAAAATTCTGTTTTATAATTATTGCCTAACTCATTCAGTATTCCCAGACGGTCACCCATTCAAGTACTAACTGAACCCGAGATTGCTTGACTTCCGAGATCGGACGAGATCGGGTACTTTCAATCTGGTATGGAGAAAGGCAGAATTATGTTTTGAATCTTGATTAATATGTTGTTAACGTAAATTAAAAAATCATTTTGTACCAAAAGCCTATTTTTGAAAATTTTGTTTTATAATTATTGCCTAACTCATTCAGTATCCCAGACGGTCACCCATTCAAGTACTAACTGAACCCGAGATTGCTTGACTTCCGAGATCGGGTACTTTCAATCTGGTATGGAGATAGGCAGAATAATGTTTTGAATCTTGATTAATATATTGTTAACGTAAATTAAAAAAATCATTTTATACCAAAAGCGTATTTTTGAAAATTTTGTTTTATAATCATTGCCTAACTCATTCAGTATTCCCAGACGGTCACCCATTCAAGTACTAACTGAACCCGAGATTGCTTGACTTCCGAGATCGGACGAGATCGGGTACTTTCAATCTGGTATGGAGATAGGCAGAATTATGTTATGAATCTTGATTAATATGTTGTTAACGTAAATTAAAAAATCATTTTATACCAAAAGCGTATTTTTGACAAATTTGTTTTATAATTATTGCCGAACTCATTCAGTATTCCCAGACGGTCACCCATTCAAGAACTAACTGAACCCGAGATTGCTTGACTTCCGAGATCGGACGAGATCGGGTACTTTCAATCTGGTATGGAGATAAGCAGAATAATGTTTTGAATCTTGATTAATATATTGTTAACGTAAATTAAAAAAAATCATTTTATACCAAAAGCGTATTTTTGAAAATTTTGTTTTATAATCATTGCCTAACTCAATCAGTATTCCCAGACGGGCACCCATCCAACTACTAACCGAACCCGAGATTGCTTGACTTCCGAGATCGGACGAGATCGGGTACTTTCAAACTGGTATGGAGATAGGCAGAATTATGTTTTGAATCTTGATCAATATATTGTTAACGTAAATTAAAAAAATCATTTTATACCAAAAGTGTATTTTTGAAAATTTTGTTTTATAATTATTGCCTAACTCATTCAGTATTCCCAGACGGTCACCCATTCAAGTACTAACTGAACCCGAGATTGCTTGACTTCCGAGATCGGACGAGATCGGGTACTTTCAATCTGGTATGGAGATAGGCAGAATTATGTTTTGAATCTTGATTAATATGTTGTTAACGTAAATTAAAAAATCATTTTATACCAAAAGCCTATTTTTGAAAATTTTGTTTTATAATTATTGCCTAACTCATTCAGTATTCCCAAACGGTCACCCATTCAAGTACTAACTGAACCCGAGATTGCTTGACTTCCGAGATCGGAAGAGATCGGGTACTTTCAATCTGGTATGGAGATAGGCAGAATAATGTTTTGAATCTTGATTAATATATTGTTAACGTAAATTAAAAAAATCATTTTATACCAAAAGCGTATTTTTGAAAATTTTGTTTTATAATCATTGCCTAACTCATTCAGTATTCCCAGACGGTCACCCATCCAACTACTAACCGAACCCGAGATTGCTTGACTTCCGAGATCGGACGAGATCGGGTACTTTCAAACTGGTATGGAGATAGGCAGAATTATGTTTTGAATCTTGATTAATATATTGTTAACGTAAATTAAAAAAATCATTTTATACCAAAAGTGTATTTTTGAAAATTTTGTTTTATAATTATTGCCTAACTCATTCAGTATTCCCAGACGGTCACCCATTTAAGTACTAACTGAACCCGAGATTGCTTGACTTCCGAGATCGGACGAGATCGGGTACTTTCAATCTGGTATGGAGATAGGCAGAATTATGTTTTGAATCTTGATTAATATGTTGTTAACGTAAATTAAAAAATCATTTTATACCAAAAGCGTATTTTTGAAAATTTTGTTTTATAATTATTGCCTAACTCATTCAGTATTCCCAGACGGTCACCCATTCAAGTACTAACTGAACCCGAGATTGCTTGACTTCCGAGATCGGGTACTTTCAATCTGGTATGGAGATAGGCAGAATAATGTTTTGAATCTTGATTAATATATTGTTAACGTAAATTAAAAAAATCATTTTATACCAAAAGCGTATTTTTGAAAATTTTGTTTTATAATCATTGCCTAACTCATTCAGTATTCCCAGACGGTCACCCATCCAACTACTAACTGAACCCGAGATTGCTTGACTTCCGAGATCGGAAGAGATCGGGTACTTTCAATCTGGTATGGAGATAGGCAGTATAATGTTTTGAATCTTGATTAATATTTTGTTAACGTAAATTAAAAAAATCATTTTATACCAAAAGCGTATTTTTGAAAATTTTGTTTTATAATTATTGCCTAACTCATTCAGTATTCCCAGACGGTCACCCATTCAAGTACTAACTGAACCCGAGATTGCTTGACTTCCGAGATCGGGTACTTTCAATCTGGTATGGAGATAGGCAGAATAATGTTTTGAATCTTGATTAATATATTGTTAACGTAAATTAAAAAAATCATTTTATACCAAAAGCGTATTTTTGAAAATTTTGTTTTATAATCATTGCCTAACTCATTCAGTATTCCCAGACGGTCACCCATTCAAGTACTAACTGAACCCGAGATTGCTTGACTTCCGAGATCGGACGAGATCGGGTACTTTCAATCTGGTTTGGAGATAGGCAGAAATATATTATGAATCTTGATTAATATGTTGTTAACGTAAATTAAAAAATCATTTTATACCAAAAGCGTATTTTTGACAAATTTGTTTTATAATTATTGCCTAACTCATTCAGTATTCCCAGACGGTCACCCATTCAAGTACTAACTGAACCCGAGATTGCTTGACTTCCGAGATCGGACGAGATCGGGTACTTTCAATCTGGTATGGAGATAGGCAGAATAATGTTTTGAATCTTGATTAATATATTGTTAACGTAAATTAAAAAAATCATTTTATACCAAAAGCGTATTTTTGAAAATTTTGTTTTATAATCATTGCCTAACTCATTCAGTATTCCCAGACGGTCACCCATCCAACTACTAACCGAACCCGAGATTGCTTGACTTCCGAGATCGGACGAGATCGGGTACTTTCAAACTGGTATGGAGATAGGCAGAATTATGTTTTGAATCTTGATTAATATATTGTTAACGTAAATTAAAAAAATCATTTTATACCAAAAGTGTATTTTTGAAAATTTTGTTTTATAATTATTGCCTAACTCATTCAGTATTCCCAGACGGTCACCCATTTAAGTACTAACTGAACCCGAGATTGCTTGACTTCCGAGATCGGACGAGATCGGGTACTTTCAATCTGGTATGGAGATAGGCAGAATTATGTTTTGAATCTTGATTAATATGTTGTTAACGTAAATTAAAAAATCATTTTATACCAAAAGCGTATTTTTGAAAATTTTGTTTTATAATTATTGCCTAACTCATTCAGTATTCCCAGACGGTCACCCATTCAAGTACTAACTGAACCCGAGATTGCTTGACTTCCGAGATCGGGTACTTTCAATCTGGTATGGAGATTGGCAGAATAATGTTTTGAATCTTGATTAATATATTGTTAACGTAAATTAAAAAAATCATTTTATACCAAAAGCGTATTTTTGAAAATTTTGTTTTATAATCATTGCCTAACTCATTCAGTATTCCCAGACGGTCACCCATCCAACTACTAACCGAACCCGAGATTGCTTGACTTCCGAGATCGGACGAGATCGGGTACTTTTAAACTGGTATGGAGATAGGCAGAATTATGTTTTGAATCTTGATTAATATATTGTTAACGTAAATTAAAAAAATCATTTTATACCAAAAGTGTATTTTTGAAAATTTTGTTTTATAATTATTGCCTAACTCATTCAGTATTCCCAGACGGTCACCCATTTAAGTACTAACTGAACCCGAGATTGCTTGACTTCCGAGATCGGACGAGATCGGGTACTTTCAATCTGGTATGGAGATAGGCAGAATTATGTTTTGAATCTTGATTAATATGTTGTTAACGTAAATTAAAAATCATTTTATACCAAAAGCGTATTTTTGAAAATTTTGTTTTATAATTTTTGCCTAACTCATTCGGTATTCCCAAACGGTCTCCCATTTAAGTACTAACTGAACCCGAGATTTCTTGACTTCCGAGATCGGACGAGATCGGGTACTTTCAATCTGGTATGGAGATAGGCAGAATAATGTTTTGAATCTTGATTAATATGTTGTTAACGTAAATTAAAAAATCATTTTATACCAAAAGCGTATTTTTGAAAATTTTGTTTTATAATTATTGCCTAACTCATTCAGTATTCCAAACGGTCACCCATTCAAGTACTAACTGAACCCGAGATTGCTTGACTTCCGAGATCGGACGAGATCGGGTACTTTCAATCTGGTATGGAGATAGGCAGAATAATGTTTTGAATCTTGATTAATATATTGTTAACGTAAATTAAAAAAATCATTTTATACCAAAAGCGTATTATTGAAAATTTTGTTTTATAATTATTGCCTAACTCATTCAGTATTCCCAGACGGTCACCCATTAAAGTACTAACTGAACACGAGATTGCTTGACTTCCGAGATCGGACGAGATCGGGTACTTTCAATCTGGTATGGAGATAGACAGAATTATGTTTTGAATCTTGATTAATATGTTGTTAACGTAAATTAAAAAATCATTTTATACCAAAAGCTTATTTTTGAAAATTTTGTTTTATAATTATTTCCTAACTCATTCAGTATTCCCAGACGGTCACCCATTCAAGTACTAACTGAACCCGAGATTGCTTGACTTCCGAGATCGGACGAGATCGGGTACTTTCAATCTGGTATGGAGATAGGCAGAATAATATTTTGAATCTTGATTAATATATTGTTAACGTAAATTAAAAAAATCATTTTATACCAAAAGTGTATTTTTGAAAATTTTGGTTTATAATTATTGCCTAACTCATTCAGTATTCCCAGACGGTCACCCATTCAAATACTAACTGAACCCGAGATTGCTTGACTTCCGAGATCGGGTACTTTCAATCTGGTATGGAGATAGGCAGAATTAGGTTTTGAATCTTGATTAATATGTTGTTAACGTAAATTAAAAAATCATTTTATACCAAAAGCGTATTTTTGACAAATTTGTTTTATAATTATTGCCTAACTCATTCAGTATTCCCAGACGGTCACCCATTCAAGTACTAACTGAACCCGAGATTGCTTGACTTCCGAGAACGGACGAGATCGGGTACTTTCAATCTGATATGGAGATAGGCAGAATAATGTTTTGAATCTTGATTAATATACTGTTAACGTAAATTAAAAAATCATTTTATACCAAAAGCGTATTTTTGAAAATTTTGTTTTATAATCATTGCCTAACTCATTCAGTATTCCCAGACGGTCACCCATCCAACTACTAACCGAACCCGAGATTGCTTGACTTCCGAGATCGGACGAGATCGGGTACTTTCAAACTGGTATGGAGATTGGCAGAATTATGTTTTGAATCTTGATTAATATATTGTTAACGTAAATTAAAAAAATCATTTTATACCAAAAGTGTATTTTTGAAAATTTTGTTTTATAATTATTGCCTAACTCATTCAGTATTCCCAGACGGTCACCCATTCAAGTACTAACTGAACCCGAGATTGCTTGACTTCCGAGATCGGACGAGATCGGGTACTTTCAATCTGGTATGGAGATAGGCAGAATTATGTTTTGAATCTTGATTAATATGTTGTTAACGTAAATTAAAAATCATTTTATACCAAAAGCCTATTTTTGAAAATTTTGTTTTATAATTATTGCCTAACTCATTCAGTATTCCCAAACGGTCACCCATTCAAGTACTAACTGAACCCGAGATTGCTTGACTTCCGAGATCGGAAGAGATCGGGTACTTTCAATCTGGTATGGAGATAGGCAGTATAATGTTTTGAATCTTGATTAATATTTTGTTAACGTAAATTAAAAAAATCATTTTATACCAAAAGCGTATTTTTGAAAATTTTGTTTTATAATTATTGCCTAACTCATTCAGTATTCCCAGACGGTCACCCATTCAAGTACTAACTGAACCCGAGATTGCTTGACTTCCGAGATCGGGTACTTTCAATCTGGTATGGAGATAGGCAGAATAATGTTTTGAATCTTGATTAATATATTGTTAACGTAAATTAAAAAAATCATTTTATACCAAAAGCGTATTTTTGAAAATTTTGTTTTATAATCATTGCCTAACTCATTCAGTATTCCCAGACGGTCACCCATTCAAGTACTAACTGAACCCGAGATTGCTTGACTTCCGAGATCGGACGAGATCGGGTACTTTCAATCTGGTATGGAGATAGGCAGAAATATATTATGAATCTTGATTAATATGTTGTTAACGTAAATTAAAAAATCATTTTATACCAAAAGCGTATTTTTGACAAATTTGTTTTATAATTATTGCCTAACTCATTCAGTATTCCCAGACGGTCACCCATTCAAGTACTAACTGAACCCGAGATTGCTTGACTTCCGAGATCGGACGAGATCGGGTACTTTCAATCTGGTATGGAGATAGGCAGAATAATGTTTTGAATCTTGATTAATATATTGTTAACGTAAATTAAAAAAATCATTTTATACCAAAAGCGTATTTTTGAAAATTTTGTTTTATAATCATTGCCTAACTCATTCAGTATTCCCAGACGGTCACCCATCCAACTACTAACCGAACCCGAGATTGCTTGACTTCCGAGATCGGACGAGATCGGGTACTTTCAAACTGGTATGGAGATAGGCAGAATTATGTTTTGAATCTTGATTAATATATTGTTAACGTAAATTAAAAAAATCATTTTATACCAAAAGTGTATTTTTGAAAATTTTGTTTTATAATTATTGCCTAACTCATTCAGTATTCCCAGACGGTCACCCATTTAAGTACTAACTGAACCCGAGATTGCTTGACTTCCGAGATCGGACGAGATCGGGTACTTTCAATCTGGTATGGAGATAGGCAGAATTATGTTTTGAATCTTGATTAATATGTTGTTAACGTAAATTAAAAAATCATTTTATACCAAAAGCGTATTTTTGAAAATTTTGTTTTATAATTTTTGCCTAACTCATTCGGTATTCCCAAACGGTCTCCCATTTAAGTACTAACTGAACCCGAGATTTCTTGACTTCCGAGATCGGACGAGATCGGGTACTTTCAATCTGGTATGGAGATAGGCAGAATAATGTTTTGAATCTTGATTAATATATTGTTAACGTAGATTAAAAAAATCATTTTATACCAAAAGCGTATTTTTGAAAATTTTGTTTTATAATCATTGCCTAACTCATTCAGTATTCCCAGACGGTCACCCATCCATCTACTAACCGAACCCGAGATTGCTTGACTTCCGAGATCGGACGAGATCGGGTACTTTCAAACTGGTATGGAGATAGGCAGAATTAAGTTTTGAATCTTGATTAATATATTGTTAACGTAAATTAAAAAAATCATTTTATACCAAAAGTGTATTTTTGAAAATTCTGTTTTATAATTATTGCCTAACTCATTCAGTATTCCCAGACGGTCACGCATTCAAGTACTAACTGAACCCGAGATTGCTTGACTTCCGAGATCGGACGAGATCGGGTACTTTCAATCTGGTATGGAGATAGGCAGAATTATGTTTTGAATCTTGATTAATATGTTGTTAACGTAAATTAAAAAATCATTTTGTACCAAAAGCCTATTTTTGAAAATTTTGTTTTATAATTATTGCCTAACTCATTCAGTATCCCAGACGGTCACCCATTCAAGTACTAACTGAACCCGAGATTGCTTGACTTCCGAGATCGGGTACTTTCAATCTGGTATGGAGATAGGCAGAATAATGTTTTGAATCTTGATTAATATATTGTTAACGTAAATTAAAAAAATCATTTTATACCAAAAGCGTATTTTTGAAAATTTTGTTTTATATCATTGCCTAACTCATTCAGTATTCCCAGACGGTCACCCATTCAAGTACTAACTGAACCCGAGATTGCTTGACTTCCGAGATCGGACGAGATCGGGTACTTTCAATCTGGTATGGAGATAGGCAGAATTATGTTATGAATCTTGATTAATATGTTGTTAACGTAAATTAAAAAATCATTTTATACCAAAAGCGTATTTTTGACAAATTTGTTTTATAATTATTGCCTAACTCATTCAGTATTCCCAGACGGTCACCCATTCAAGTACTAACTGAACCCGAGATTGCTTGACTTCCGAGATCGGACGAGATCGGGTACTTTCAATCTGGTATGGAGATAAGCAGAATAATGTTTTGAATCTTGATTAATATATTGTTAACGTAAATTAAAAAATCATTTTATACCAAAAGCGTATTTTTGAAAATTTTGTTTTATAATCATTGCCTAACTCATTCAGTATTCCCAGACGGGCACCATCCAACTACTAACCGAACCCGAGATTGCTTGACTTCCGAGATCGGACGAGATCGGGTACTTTCAAACTGGTATGGAGATAGGCAGAATTATGTTTTGAATCTTGATTAATATATTGTTAACGTAAATTAAAAAATCATTTTATACCAAAAGTGTATTTTTGAAAATTTTGTTTTATAATTATTGCCTAACTCATTCAGTATTCCCAGACGGTCACCCATTCAAGTACTAACTGAACCCGAGATTGCTTGACTTCCGAGATCGGACGAGATCGGGTACTTTCAATCTGGTATGGAGATAGGCAGAATTATGTTTTGAATCTTGATTAATATGTTGTTAACGTAAATTAAAAAATCATTTTATACCAAAAGCCTATTTTTGAAAATTTTGTTTTATAATTATTGCCTAACTCATTCAGTATTCCCAAACGGTCACCCATTCAAGTACTAACTGAACCCGAGATTGCTTGACTTCCGAGATCGGAAGAGATCGGGTACTTTCAATCTGGTATGGAGATAGGCAGTATAATGTTTTGAATCTTGATTAATATTTTGTTAACGTAAATTAAAAAAATCATTTTATACCAAAAGCGTATTTTTGAAAATTTTGTTTTATAATTATTGCCTAACTCATTCAGTATTCCCAGACGGTCACCCATTCAAGTACTAACTGAACCCGAGATTGCTTGACTTCCGAGATCGGGTACTTTCAATCTGGTATGGAGATAGGCAGAATAATGTTTTGAATCTTGATTAATATATTGTTAACGTAAATTAAAAAATCATTTTATACCAAAAGCGTATTTTTGAAAATTTTGTTTTATAATCATTGCCTAACTCATTCAGTATTCCCATACGGTCACCCATCCAACTACTAACCGAACCCGAGATTGCTTGACTTCCGAGATCGGACGAGATCGGGTACTTTCAAACTGGTATGGAGATAGGCAGAATTATGTTTTGAATCTTGATTAATATATTGTTAACGTAAATTAAAAAAATCATTTTATACCAAAAGTGTATTTTTGAAAATTTTGTTTTATAATTATTGCCTAACTCATTCAGTATTCCCAGACGGTCACCCATTTAAGTACTAACTGAACCCGAGATTGCTTGACTTCCGAGATCGGACGAGATCGGGTACTTTCAATCTGGTATGGAGATAGGCAGAATTATGTTTTGAATCTTGATTAATATGTTGTTAACGTAAATTAAAAAATCATTTTATACCAAAAGCGTATTTTGAAAATTTTGTTTTATAATTTTTGCCTAACTCATTCGGTATTCCCAAACGGTCTCCCATTTAAGTAATAACTGAACCCGAGATTTCTTGACTTCCGAGATCGGACGAGATCGGGTACTTTCAATCTGGTATGGAGATAGGCAGAATAATGTTTTGAATCTTGATTAATATGTTGTTAACGTAAATTAAAAAATCATTTTATACCAAAAGCGTATTTTTGAAAATTTTGTTTTATAATTATTGCCTAACTCATTCAGTATTCCCAAACGGTCACCCATTCAAGTACTAACTGAACCCGAGATTGCTTGACTTCCGAGATCGGACGAGATCGGGTACTTTCAATCTGGTATGGAGATAGGCAGAATAATGTTTGAATCTTGATTAATATATTGTTAACGTAAATTAAAAAAATCATTTTATACCAAAAGCGTATTATTGAAAATTTTGTTTTATAATTATTGCCTAACTCATTCAGTATTCCCAGACGGTCACCCATTAAAGTACTAACTGAACACGAGATTGCTTGACTTCCGAGATCGGACGAGATCGGGTACTTTCAATCTGGTATGGAGATAGACAGAATTATGTTTTGAATCTTGATTAATATGTTGTTAACGTAAATTAAAAATCATTTTATACCAAAAGCTTATTTTTGAAAATTTTGTTTTATAATTATTTCCTAACTCATTCAGTATTCCCAGACGGTCACCCATTCAAGTACTAACTGAACCCGAGATTGCTTGACTTCCGAGATCGGGTACTTTTGTGGGGGGCGGCTAATGTTGAGGTTGCGAGTTCGCGCTCCGAAGCCTCGCGACGACGCTGTTCCATCCTGCCCCGACGCACACGCTATCCGACTCCGCAACGCATTGCACGACACTTGTATGACACTTGTACGGCACATCTCAGTTTATTGTACGGTGAAAGTGCGACATCGAGCTTAGAGACAAAGTGAGAACAGCAGGGTATTGCAAGCCCCGTACTGCCTCACAGTACAGGAAAGTGAAAGGTTTATATAACGAAAAACACGTGTAGCGAAACAATAAAACGCGTCATTGGCATGTGGCAATTGCCTCGCCTGGCATACACACAACTGGGTAATTGTTTTATTATCACGATTAGAATGACGGGAAAGTAGATGTTACGAAAGCAGCGAAACTGCATTCTATTCCTGTCATGCTTTTGTTATCGCTATACAACGTTGCTTTATATTCAATCTTTATGCATTAGTGTTAAATTTAGCTATCTTTATATCATTAAATCTGTGCTAGAGCACAATCAACCGCTACAAATACGCCCACACCACACAGAATGGTTTCATATACGTCCGCAATCGCGAGTATTGTTCATTTGTTCCTCATCTTGAAATTGTTTTGTCGCTACTTGATATGTTCACGACGGTAGACTTGTTGCAAGATTCGCAACTTCTTGTGTTGAGCAGACTAGACTAGGCATCGATGAGGACATTTGATCAAATTTCGCTCACGCTTTCGTACTGTCGTGCAGGGTATCAGTAGAGTATCAGTACTCGAGCAGCAGATTGTCTGAAAAACAAATTGGAGAGAAAGTACTAATGCCATAGAGATTGAATATTTAAATACAATAACGAGCGGGTAAGATATAGGTAGAGATAAAACTGGGTTTTAAACGACAAATGGCTTCTGCAGTAACAAGCGAACAATTTACTGTAAGGTAGTGGATCAGGTATAGGCAGCTGAATCCCTGTGAGTGTGCTAACTCACAATATGCATACAAATATAAGACCAAAGAAGAAATAGACATTCGGGCCATAACATTAATGAAACCCTGCGAGTGTATCAACTCACAATAAGCCTAAAAAATAGGTATAAGAGGGCATTTTGCCATCACTCGTTGGGGGAAAACAATATTTTACCCATCTCAACGGTTATGCTTGTTGGGGTCTTAGTCAGACTCACCTCAACAGTAATAAAATATAAAGCACACATAACAACTCAACGGTTATGCTAGTTGGAGGTCTTTGTCGGACCCTACTTCAACGGTAATAAAGTATATAGTATTCGGGCCACATAGACTAGTGAAACCCTGTGAGTGGTCAGCTCACAATATGCATAAAGTACATAAACAGAAAAAGATTCACCGTTGACTGCAGTTGCCATCGGAAGGATTGTGTCCAGCGGTTCACCAATTGTGGGGGGGCGGCTAATGTTGAAGTTGCGGGTTCGCGCTCCGAAGCCTCGCGACGACGCTGTTCCATCCTGCCCCGACGCACACGCTATCCGACTCCGCAACGCATTGCACATCGATGTATGACACTACTCAGTTTATTACGCGGTGAAAGTGCGACATCGAGCTTAGAGACAAAGTGAGAACAGCAGGGTATTGCAAGCCCCGTACTGCCTCACAGTACAGGAAAGTGAAAGGTTTATATAACGAAAAACACGTGTAGCGAAACAATAAAACGCGTCATTGGCATGTGGCAATTGCCTCGCCTGGCATACACACAACTGGGTAATTGTTTTATTATCACGATTAGAATGACGGGAAAGTAGATGTTACGAAAGCAGCGAAACTGCATTCTATTCCTGTCATGCTTTTGTTATCGCTATACAACGTTGCTTTATATTCAATCTTTATGCATTAGTGTTAAATTTAGCTATCTTTATATCATTAAATCTGTGCTAGAGCACAATCAACCGCTACACTTTCAATCTGGTATGGAGATAGGCAGAATAATATTTTGAATCTTGATTAATATATTGTTAACGTAAATTAAAAAAATCATTTTATACCAAAAGTGTATTTTGAAAATTTTGGTTTATAATTATTGCCTAACTCATTCAGTATTCCAGACGGTCACCCATTCAAATACTAACTGAACCCGAGATTGCTTGACTTCCGAGATCGGGTACTTTCAATCTGGTATGGAGATAGGCAGAATTAGGTTTTGAATCTTGATTAATATGTTGTTAACGTAAATTAAAAAATCATTTTATACCAAAAGCGTATTTTTTGACAAATTTGTTTTATAATTATTGCCTAACTCATTCAGTATTCCCAGACGGTCACCCATTCAAGTACTAACTGAACCGAGATTGCTTGACTTCCGAGAACGGACGAGATCGGGTACTTTCAATCTGATATGGAGATAGGCAGAATAATGTTTTGAATCTTGATTAATATACTGTTAACGTAAATTAAAAAATCATTTTATACCAAAAGCGTATTTTTGAAAATTTTGTTTTATAATCATTGCCTAACTCATTCAGTATTCCCAGACGGTCACCCATCCAACTACTAACCGAACCCGAGATTGCTTGACTTCCGAGATCGGACGAGATCGGGTACTTTCAAACTGGTATGGAGATAGGCAGAATTATGTTTTGAATCTTGATTAATATATTGTTAACGTAAATTAAAAAAATCATTTTATACCAAAAGTGTATTTTTGAAAATTTTGTTTTATAATTATTGCCTAACTCATTCAGTATTCCCAGACGGTCACCCATTCAAGTACTAACTGAACCCGAGATTGCTTGACTTCCGAGATCGGACGAGATCGGGTACTTTCAATCTGGTATGGAGATAGGCAGAATTATGTTTTGAATCTTGATTAATATGTTGTTAACGTAAATTAAAAAATCATTTTATACCAAAGCGTATTTTTGAAAATTTTGTTTTATAATTTTTGCCTAACTCATTCGGTATTCCCAAACGGTCTCCCATTTAAGTACTAACTGAACCCGAGATTTCTTGACTTCCGAGATCGGACGAGATCGGGTACTTTCAATCTGGTATGGAGATAGGCAGAATAATGTTTTGAATCTTGATTAATATATTGTTAACGTAGATTAAAAAAATCATTTTATACCAAAAGCGTATTTTTTGAAAATTTTGTTTTATAATCATTGCCTAACTCATTCAGTATTCCCAGACGGTCACCCATCCATCTACTAACCGAACCCGAGATTGCTTGACTTCCGAGATCGGACGAGATCGGGTACTTTCAAACTGGTATGGAGATAGGCAGAATTAAGTTTTGAATCTTGATTAATATATTGTTAACGTAAATTAAAAAATCATTTTATACCAAAGTGTATTTTTGAAAATTCTGTTTTATAATTATTGCCTAACTCATTCAGTATTCCCAGACGGTCACCCATTCAAGTACTAACTGAACCCGAGATTGCTTGACTTCCGAGATCGGACGAGATCGGGTACTTTCAATCTGGTATGGAGAAAGGCAGAATTATGTTTTGAATCTTGATTAATATGTTGTTAACGTAAATTAAAAATCATTTTGTACCAAAAGCCTATTTTTGAAAATTTTGTTTTATAATTATTGCCTAACTCATTCAGTATCCCAGACGGTCACCCATTCAAGTACTAACTGAACCCGAGATTGCTTGACTTCCGAGATCGGGTACTTTCAATCTGGTATGGAGATAGGCAGAATAATGTTTTGAATCTTGATTAATATATTGTTAACGTAAATTAAAAAATCATTTTATACCAAAAGCGTATTTTTTGAAAATTTTGTTTTATAATCATTGCCTAACTCATTCAGTATTCCCAGACGGTCACCCATTCAAGTACTAACTGAACCCGAGAATTGCTTGACTTCCGAGATCGGACGAGATCGGGTACTTTCAATCTGGTATGGAGATAGGCAGAATTATGTTATGAATCTTGATTAATATGTTGTTAACGTAAATTAAAAAATCATTTTATACCAAAAGCGTATTTTTGACAAATTTGTTTTATAATTATTGCCGAACTCATTCAGTATTCCAGACGGTCACCCATTCAAGAACTAACTGAACCCGAGATTGCTTGACTTCCGAGATCGGACGAGATCGGGTACTTTCAATCTGGTATGGAGATAAGCAGAATAATGTTTTGAATCTTGATTAATATATTGTTAACGTAAATTAAAAAAATCATTTTATACAAAAGCGTATTTTTGAAAATTTTGTTTTATAATCATTGCCTAACTCAATCAGTATTCCCAGACGGGCACCCATCCAACTACTAACCGAACCCGAGATTGCTTGACTTCCGAGATCGGACGAGATCGGGTACTTTCAAACTGGTATGGAGATAGGCAGAATTATGTTTTGAATCTTGATCAATATATTGTTAACGTAAATTAAAAAAATCATTTTATACCAAAAGTGTATTTTTGAAAATTTTGTTTTATAATTATTGCCTAACTCATTCAGTATTCCCAGACGGTCACCCATTCAAGTACTAACTGAACCCGAGATTGCTTGACTTCCGAGATCGGACGAGATCGGGTACTTTCAATCTGGTATGGAGATAGGCAGAATTATGTTTTGAATCTTGATTAATATGTTTGTTAACGTAAATTAAAAAATCATTTTATACCAAAAGCCTATTTTTGAAAATTTTGTTTTATAATTATTGCCTAACTCATTCAGTATTCCCAAACGGTCACCCATTCAAGTACTAACTGAACCCGAGATTGCTTGACTTCCGAGATCGGAAGAGATCGGGTACTTTCAATCTGGTATGGAGATAGGCAGAATAATGTTTTTTGAATCTTGATTAATATATTGTTAACGTAAATTAAAAAAATCATTTTATACC
>NW_028323154.1:5000-7500 GCF_009617815.1 Ciona robusta
ATTGCTTCGTTGTGGTGGAAGCTGTCCGCCTCCGGCCGTTGTACAATTGCGCCGGGCTTCCCGAGCTCTCCGCGGGTGCCGAGGTGCCCCTTGCCGCGGAGCCAGATCCCCGAGGTCGTGATCGAAGTCGCTCGGGCGGAGGTCGACCGATTGCCGGCCCCACCAGGCTAGGTTGTTTTACACCATGGTAAAATGTTGGCCCGACGTCGGGCTTCGTTGTCGTGGAAGCTGTTCGCCCCGGCCGTTGTAGAATTGCGCCGGGCTTCCCGAGCTCTCTGCGGGGTGCCGAGGTGCCCCTTGCCGCGGAGCCAGCACAGGAGGTCGATCCCCGCGGGTGGCCTGCGCGGCTGTCGGGCTCCACTGCGGGAGGTGGTGTAGGTGCTTGGAGCGCAGCGGGCCGATCCACGGGAGTGGCTTGCACGGCTTTCGGTGGCCACTGTAGGAGAGTATAGGCGCTGGGAGCGTAGGAGGTCGATCCCCGCCGGTGGCATGCGCGGCTGTCGGGCTCCACCGCGGGAGGTGGTGTAGGCGCTGGGAGCGCAGCAGGTCGATCCACGGGGGTGGCTTGCACGGCTATCGGTTGTTACTGCAGGAGAGTGTAGGCGCTGGGAGCGCAGCAGGTCGATCCACGGGGGTGGCTTGCACGGCTATCGGTTGTTACTGCAGGAGAGTATAGGCGCTGGGAGCGCAGCAGGTCGATCCACGGGGGTGGCTTGCACGGCTATCGGTTGTTACTGCAGGTGAGTACAGGCGCTGGGAGCGCAGCAGGTCGATCCACGGGGGTGGCTTGCACGGCTATCGGTTGTTACTGCAGGAGAGTGTAGGCGCTGGGAGCGCAGCAGGTCGATCCACGGGGGTGGCTTGCACGGCTATCGGTTGTTACTGCAGGAGAGTGTAGGCGCTGGGAGCGCAGCAGGTCGATCCACGGGGGTGGCTTGCACGGCTATCGGTTGTTACTGCAGGAGAGTGTAGGCGCTGGGAGCGCAGCAGGTCGATCCACGGGGGTGGCTTGCACGGCTATCGGTTGTTACTGCAGGAGAGTGTAGGCGCTGGGAGCGCAGCAGGTCGATCCACGGGGGTGGCTTGCACGGCTATCGGTTGTTACTGCAGGTGAGTATAGGCGCTGGGAGCGCAGCAGGTCGATCCCCGCGGGTGGCCCGCACGGCTGTCGGGCTCCACCGCGGGAGGTGGTGTAGGCGCTGGGAGCGCAGCAGGTCGATCCACGGGGGTGGCTTGCACGGCTATCGGTTGCTACTGTGAGGTGTTTGCGTCGGCTGGCAAAGGGTGCGCTGAGCAGAAATGTTACTGTTCGTTTGCGCTGCCAATTGCCGTTTTGGTCGTATCGAGTGGTTTTGTCGCAACTAGTTGCAAGTCGATCTCGCGGCGGTTAACAGGGAATAGCGGGCAAGAGCTCGCCCTCGTACCGCCGCGCGATAAGGTGACAGGTTTTCTAAGCTCTGAAAAGAGCAAAGTGGTCGGATTACTAATCCATTGCGCGCTTCGGCGTGCTTGGGTGGCGTCCGCGACGCGGGCGAGCGACCCCATCGCGCGGCCGCCCTTCGGGGTGGCGGTTACGTTGTTACCTGGTTGATCCTGCCAGTAGTGATATGCTTGTCTCAAAGATTAAGCCATGCAAGTCTAAGTACGAGCTCTCGTACAGCGAAACTGCGAATGGCTCATTAAATCAGTTATGGTTCATTTGATCGTATGGTTTACTTGGATAACTGTGGTAATTCTAGAGCTAATACATGCAAACAGCGCCGACTTCGCGGGAGGCGTGCTTTTATCAGACCAAAAACCGACCGCGGCTCCGGCCGCGTTCGACTGGTGACTCTGGATAACCTGGCGGATCGCACGGTCTAGCACCGGCGACGGATCATTCAAGTGTCTGCCCTATCAACTTTCGTCGGTACGGTATTCGCCTACCGAGGTTCTTACGGGTAACGGGGAATCAGGGTTCGATTCCGGAGAGGGAGCCTGAGAAACGGCTACCACATCCAAGGAAGGCAGCAGGCGCGCAAATTACCCATTCCGACGCGGGGAGGTAGTGACGAAAAATAACAATGCAGGACTCATTCGAGGCCCTGTAATTGGAATGAGTACACTTTAAAAGCTTTAACGAGTATCCATTGGAGGGCAAGTCTGGTGCCAGCAGCCGCGGTAATTCCAGCTCCAAAAGTATATATTTAAGTTGTTGCGGTTGAAAAGCTCGTAGTTGGATTTTGGGCGCGGGCGGTCGGTCCGTCGCGAGGCGTGTACTGGTCGACCCGGCCTTACGTCCGGTTCTCCGGCGGTGCTCTTGACTGAGTGTCGGCGGCGGCCGGAAAGTTTACTTTGAAAAAATTAGAGTGTTCAAAGCAGGCTCTCGAGCCTGAATAATGGTGCATGGAATAATGGAATAGGACCTCGGTTCTATTTTGTTGGTTTTCGGAGCGCGAGGTAATGATTAAGAGGGACAGACGGGGGCATTCGTACTGTGCCGTTAGAGGTGAAATTCTTG
>NW_028323154.1:17500-20000 GCF_009617815.1 Ciona robusta
CTGACCTCTGACCCCAGGTTGTGCGGATTGACCCTGAGGTTGATAGTCGACCGTTTGCAGATTCGACCTTGGTAGGTGAAATGTCACTGGCAAAGTATCCAACCAACGACAGGCTTAAGCAATCGTTGCTCTCTTGTTTAAGCTTGACCTCTGACCCCTGACCCCAGTAGTCGACCTTGAGTTCGGAGGTCGACCGATAGTCCATTCGACCTTGGTAGGTAAAATGTCACTTTCTAAATATCGAACCAACGACAGGCTTAAGCAATCGTTGCTCTCTTGTTTAAACTTGACCTCCGACCCCTGACTCCTGACCTCATTGGTCGACCTTAAGATCGAAGGTTGACCGATTGCCGACCCGACCATGCTAGGTCGTTTTAAACTAAGCTAAAACGTTAGCCCGACGTCGGGCTTCGTTGTGGTGGAAGCTGTTCGCCCCTGGCCGTTGTACAATTGCGCCGGGCTTCCCGAGCTCTCCGCGGGGTGCCGAGGTGCCCCTTGCCGCGGAGCCAGATCCCCGAGGTCGTGATCGAAGTCGCTCGGTCGGAGGTCGACCGATTGCCGACCCGACCATCCTAGGTCGTTTTACACTGAGCGAAAACGTCGGCCCGACGTATTGCTTCGTTGTGGTGGAAGCTGTCCGCCTCCGGCCGTTGTACAATTGCGCCGGGCTTCCCGAGCTCTCCGCGGGGTGCCGAGGTGCCCCTTGCCGCGGAGCCAGATCCCCGAGGTCGTGATCGAAGTCGCTCGGTCGGAGGTCGACCGATTGCCGACCCGACCATCCTAGGTCGTTTTACACTGAGCGAAAACGTCGGCCCGACGTATTGCTTCGTTGTGGTGGAAGCTGTCCGCCTCCGGCCGTTGTACAATTGCGCCGGGCTTCCCGAGCTCTCCGCGGGGTGCCGAGGTGCCCCTTGCCGCGGAGCCAGATCCCCGAGGTCGTGATCGAAGTCGCTCGGTCGGAGGTCGACCGATTGCCGACCCGACCATCCTAGGTCGTTTTACACTGAGCGAAAACGTCGGCCCGACGAATGGCTTCGTTCTGGTGGAAGCTGTCCGCCTCCGGCCGTTGTACAATTGCGCCGGGCTTCCCGAGCTCTCCGCGGGGTGCCGAGGTGCCCCTTGCCGCGGAGCCAGATCCCCGAGGTCGTGATCGAAGTCGCTCGGGCGGAGGTCGACCGATTGCCGGCCCCACCAGGCTAGGTTGTTTTACACCATGGTAAAATGTTGGCCCGACGTCGGGCTTCGTTGTCGTGGAAGCTGTTCGCCCCCGGCCGTTGTAGAATTGCGCCGGGCTTCCCGAGCTCTCTGCGGGGTGCCGAGGTGCCCCTTGCCGCGGAGCCAGCGCAGGAGGTCGATCCCCGCGGGTGGCCTGCGCGGCTGTCGGGCTCCACTGCGGGAGGTGGTGTAGGTGCTTGGAGCGCAGCGGGCCGATCCACGGGAGTGGCTTGCACGGCTTTCGGTGGCCACTGTAGGAGAGTATAGGCGCTGGGAGCGTAGGAGGTCGATCCCCGCCGGTGGCATGCGCGGCTGTCGGGCTCCACCGCGGGAGGTGGTGTAGGCGCTGGGAGCGCAGCAGGTCGATCCACGGGGGTGGCTTGCACGGCTATCGGTTGTTACTGCAGGAGAGTGTAGGCGCTGGGAGCGCAGCAGGTCGATCCACGGGGGTGGCTTGCACGGCTATCGGTTGTTACTGCAGGAGAGTATAGGCGCTGGGAGCGCAGCAGGTCGATCCACGGGGGTGGCTTGCACGGCTATCGGTTGTTACTGCAGGTGAGTACAGGCGCTGGGAGCGCAGCAGGTCGATCCACGGGGGTGGCTTGCACGGCTATCGGTTGTTACTGCAGGAGAGTGTAGGCGCTGGGAGCGCAGCAGGTCGATCCACGGGGGTGGCTTGCACGGCTATCGGTTGTTACTGCAGGAGAGTGTAGGCGCTGGGAGCGCAGCAGGTCGATCCACGGGGTGGCTTGCACGGCTATCGGTTGTTACTGCAGGAGAGTGTAGGCGCTGGGAGCGCAGCAGGTCGATCCACGGGGTGGCTTGCACGGCTATCGGTTGTTACTGCAGGAGAGTGTAGGCGCTGGGAGCGCAGCAGGTCGATCCACGGGGGTGGCTTGCACGGCTATCGGTTGTTACTGCAGGTGAGTATAGGCGCTGGGAGCGCAGCAGGTCGATCCCCGCGGGTGGCCCGCACGGCTGTCGGGCTCCACCGCGGGAGGTGGTGTAGGCGCTGGGAGCGCAGCAGGTCGATCCACGGGGGTGGCTTGCACGGCTATCGGTTGCTACTGTGAGGTGTTTGCGTCGGCTGGCAAAGGGTGCGCTGAGCAGAAATGTTACTGTTCGTTTGCGCTGCCAATTGCCGTTTTGGTCGTATCGAGTGGTTTTGTCGCAACTAGTTGCAAGTCGATCTCGCGGCGGTTAACAGGGAATAGCGGGCAAGAGCTCGCCCTCGTACCGCCGCGCGATAAGGTGACAGGTTTTCTAAGCTCTGAAAAGAGCAAAG
>NW_028323154.1:27500-29720 GCF_009617815.1 Ciona robusta
GATTGCCGACCCGACCATGCTAGGTCGTTTTAAACTAAGCTAAAACGTTAGCCCGACGTCGGGCATCGTTGTGGTGGAAGCTGTTCGCCCCTGGCCGTTGTACAATTGCGCCGGGCTTCCCGAGCTCTCCGCGGGGTGCCGAGGTGCCCCTTGCCGCGGAGCCAGATCCCCGAGGTCGTGATCGAAGTCGCTCGGTCGGAGGTCGACCGATTGCCGACCCGACCATCCTAGGTCGTTTTACACTGAGCGAAAACGTCGGCCCGACGTATTGCTTCGTTGTGGTGGAAGCCGTCCGCCTCCGGCCGTTGTACAATTGCGCCGGGCTTCCCGAGCTCTCCGCGGGGTGCCGAGGTGCCCTTGCCGCGGAGCCAGATCCCCGAGGTCGTGATCGAAGTCGCTCGGTCGGAGGTCGACCGATTGCCGACCCGACCATCCTAGGTCGTTTTACACTGAGCTAAAACGTCGACCCGACGTATTGCTTCGTTGTGGTGGAAGCTGTCCGCCTCCGGCCGTTGTACAATTGCGCCGGGCTTCCCGAGCTCTCCGCGGGGTGCCGAGGTGCCCTTGCCGCGGAGCCAGATCCCCGAGGTCGTGATCGAAGTCGCTCGGGCGGAGGTCGACCGATTGCCGACCCGACCATGCTAGGTTGTTTTACACTGAGCGAAAACGTCGGCCCGACGTATGGCTTCGTTCTGGTGGAAGCTGTCCGCCTCCGGCCGTTGTACAATTGCGCCGGGCTTCCCGAGCTCTCCGCGGGGTGCCGAGGTGCCCCTTGCCGCGGAGCCAGATCCCCGAGGTCGTGATCGAAGTCGCTCGGTAGGAGGTCGACCGATTGCCGACCCGACCATCCTAGGTCGTTTTACACTGAGCGAAAACGTCGGCCCGACGTATTGCTTCGTTGTGGTGGAAGCTGTCCGCCTCCGGCCGTTGTACAATTGCGCCGGGCTTCCCGAGCTCTCCGCGGGGTGCCGAGGTGCCCCTTGCCGCGGAGCCAGATCCCCGAGGTCGTGATCGAAGTCGCTCGGTCGGAGGTCGACCGATTGCCGGCCCCACCAGGCTAGGTTGTTTTACACCATGGTAAAATGTTGGCCCGACGTCGGCTTCGTTGTCGTGGAAGCTGTTCGCCCCCGGCCGTTGTAGAATTGCACCGGGCTTCCCGAGCTCTCTGCGGGGTGCCGAGGTGCCCCTTGCCGCGGAGCCAGCGCAGGAGGTCGATCCCCGCGGGTGGCCTGCGCGGCTGTCGGCTCCACTGCGGGAGGTGGTGTAGGTGCTTGGAGCGCAGCGGGTCGATCCACGGGAGTGGCTTGCACGGCTTTCGGTGGCCACTGTAGGAGAGTATAGGCGCTGGGAGCGTAGGAGGTCGATCCCCGCCGGTGGCATGCGCGGCTGTCGGGCTCCACCGCGGGAGGTGGTGTAGGCGCTGGGAGCGCAGCAGGTCGATCCACGTGGGTGGCTTGCACGGCTATCGGTTGTTACTGCAGGAGAGTGTAGGCGCTGGGAGCGCAGCAGGTCGATCCACGGGGTGGCTTGCACGGCTATCGGTTGTTACTGCAGGAGAGTATAGGCGCTGGGAGCGCAGCAGGTCGATCCACGGGGATGGCTTGCACGGCTATCGTTGTTACTGCAGGAGAGTATAGGCGCTGGGAGCGCAGCAGGTCGATCCACGGGGTGGCTTGCACGGCTATCGGTTGTTACTGCAGGTGAGTATAGGCGCTGGGAGCGCAGCAGGTCGATCCACGGGGGTGGCTTGCACGGCTATCGGTTGTTACTGCAGGAGAGTGTAGGCGCTGGGAGCGCAGCAGGTCGATCCACGGGGTGGCTTGCACGGCTATCGGTTGTTACTGCAGGAGAGTGTAGGCGCTGGGAGCGCAGCAGGTCGATCCACGGGGGTGGCTTGCACGGCTATCGGTTGTTACTGCAGGTGAGTATAGGCGCTGGGAGCGCAGCAGGTCGATCCCCGCGGGTGGCCCGCACGGCTGTCGGGCTCCACCGCGGGAGGTGGTGTAGGCGCTGGGAGCGCAGCAGGTCGATCCACGGGGTGGCTTGCACGGCTATCGGTTGCTACTGTGAGGTGTTTGCGTCGGCTGGCAAAGGGTGCGCTGAGCAGAAATGTTACTGTTCGTTTGCGCTGCCAATTGCCGTTTTGGTCGTATCGAGTGGTTTTGTCGCAGCTAGTTGCAAGTCGATCTCGCGGCGGTTAACAGGGAATAGCGGGCAAGA
>NW_028323155.1:0-5000 GCF_009617815.1 Ciona robusta
GAACCAAATGTCTGAATCTGCGGTTCCTCTCGTACTGAGCAGGATTACTGTCGCAACAACACTTCATCAGTAGGGTAAAACTAACCTGTCTCACGACGGTCTAAACCCAGCTCACGTTCCCTATTAGTGGGTGAACAATCCAACGCTTGGTGAATTCTGCTTCACAATGATAGGAAGAGCCGACATCGAAGGATCAAAAAGCAACGTCGCTATGAACGCTTGGCTGCCACAAGCCAGTTATTGTATCTTACAGGGTACCCTGTAAAGACAACAGCAATTCAATGTAGCTTAATAGTTACTAGTGAAAATAAATTACACATATTACTGTTAGTAACATACAGTTACATGTATTAATATTATGTTAACTTTTTCAACTTTTTTTACTCCACGAAACCAAGGGCACCAGCGTGTGCGGAAAGGTCGAAAACCCCCCCCTAGCCGCGAGGATTTTTTTTGGAGGCCCTTAGTTTTCGAGTTATTGCCGAAAACGTCATTTGACATCGACTCAAAAACGTAACCCTGCGGGAATTCAGACGTCCGAAGTCCGGTCGATTTTCAAAATTTCTCGATGTCAAAATTGAAAAATTGCCAAAAGATGCACAGTACCCCTAAACCCCCCTCGAACTCTTATTCAATTGTTTGGTCTTTGCATACACATCCACATGCTCATTTTCTCACTCTGTTGCATGTTTGTTCATTTAAAAAGAAATTGGCCATCCGCTGTTCAAAATTGTGATGTAAACAGAATTAGCCATCTCTTCTGTTCTGCAACAAAGTGTAATTTATTCCAACTCAAATTGTTTCTTTTATTTTACATTAAATTACTTAACTGTGGATTTTCCAGTTGCTTGCCAATTGCTGTTTTATTTGCTTACTCAGTTGCCTTTTTGATATTTATTTTAGGCCTTTTTGATAGGGGGTGATATATATTCAATTGTAGTTGCCTATTTATGTGCTTTGTTAGTGGCTTAAGTTGCATCATTTTCCCAGTCATATGCTCATTCAATTGCTTATTTATTTTTGTTGGCCACCCAGTGGTTAAATTTGTGTTGTAAACTTAATTAGATAGCACTTTAGTCCTGCATTACGGAGATGAATAATTTCCAAATCTAATTGTGTTTTCAGTTATACTCAAAAAACAATATGTTAAGTCAAAAATATCACGCGACCGGCTGTAGTAGCATAAATTTACGCATCATCATGTTCTATGTTCAGTGCCGAGATGTAAAAATATATTGTGATGTGCAGAGTTCGTAAATAAAACACTCCTTATTTCTTTCACATAGTTAATGCACGTAATAAACAATACGCATGCAGTTATATAAAGTGTAGTCCTTCTTGGCATCGAACTTGCGTGTTCTTTTAGTGGCTCTGAAAAAAGCCGTTTGATCTCTTTTATTAGGTTCTAACAAGAACCGTTTGCATCTCTTCCTTTAGCTCCGAAAAGAGCCGTTTGATCTCTTTCATAAGGTTCTAACAAGAACCGTTTGCATCTCTTCCTTTAGCTCTGAAAAGAGCCGTTTAATCTCTTTCATAAGGTTCTAACAAGAACCGTTAGCTTCTCTTTTTTAGTTCTAAGAAGAAAAATATCTCTTGCCTGTTTTTTATTGGCTCTGAAAAGAGCCGTTTGACCTAATTCATTAGGTTTTAACCGTTTGCATCTCTTCATCTATAGATGTGAGAAGAACTATCACTTCTCAATTCAAACATAACACCATTTACTTTTTTTATATGAAACTTTAAAAAAAAATCTTCAATTTGTGGGACGTCATTAGGTTCGGCACCTCTCTCTTTCGCTCAGGGGCTGTTTAGTCAGGGTATGTCACGTAAATACAAGTTTTTTCTACCAAGTTATGGTATATAGTATGCAACAGTACCAGGTACAATTAAAATGTGCTTAATGCTGTACCTTGCGATCGTGTTAGTCAAGCGCCAACAGCTTTTTTCTAAAATGGTAGTGATATGTAGCACAGATAGTAAGTGGACGCTGCCTGGCGCAATATCGTCGCAACTTGCAACCGACTCGCTATCTCTCAAAGAGTGTTGTTGTTTCGTACTGTAATCTGGCCGTTGCACTGCACGAAATTGTCGCAAGTTGCAGCCGCCTCTCCCTCTTTCGAGGGCAGTTGTCGATTGGACTCTTCGCATGCGGCTGTTATCTTGCTCTAAATCGTCTCATTTCGCCGGGGCTTCTCTCTGGCGCGCCTCGCTTTATGCAAATTTTATTTGAGAGAAGCACCGGCTGAAAGCGCTCGGCCAATCAGGTGCGCCCTATGAACAAATAAAGAAACAAGTAGGTCTGACTCGAACAATAGGCTTGTTTAAAAGCGGAAGCGCCGTTTTTTTGTCATTAGTTTAATGCCAGCGCAGCTGAAAGGAGGTCACGTTTCAGAAGTAAAGTTCGCGAAGTTCTAATTAAGTAGGCTAATAGTTGTCCTAAGTATGTCGCATTATTAAATCTGCAACGACTTGAAGTTTTCAAGCAAGGTGTGATGTGTTAGTACGCAATAGTACCAGTTCGATTTTAAATCTGCTTAATGGGTTAACTTGCGATCGTAGGTAGTCAAGCGCCAGCAGCTCTTTCTAATATGCTAATGATGCGAAGCACCGATAGTAATTGGCCGCTACCTGGCGCCAAATCGTTACAACTCGCAACCGCCTCTCTATCTCTCAAAGATTGTTGTCGTATCGTACTGTAATCGGCCCGCTGCTCTGCGCGAATTGTCGCATGTTGCAGTCGCCTCTCTCTCGAGCTGTTGTCGATCTGCACTCTTGGCATGCGGCCGTTATCTTGCTCTAAATCGTCTCATTTCGCCGGGGCTTCTCTCTTGCGCGCCTCGCTTTATGCAAATGTTACTTGGGAGAAGCACTGGCTGAAAGCGCTCGGCCAATCAGGTGCGCCCTGTGAACAATTAAAGAAACAAGTAGGTGTGACTCGAACAATAGGCATGTTTAAAAGCGGAATCGCCGTTTTTTTGTCATTAGTTTAATGTCAGCGCAGCTGAAAGGAGGTCACGTTTCAGAAGTAAAGTTCGCGAAGTTCTAATTAAGTAGGCTAATAGTTGTCCTAAGTATGTCGCATTATTAAAACTGCAACGACTTGAAGTTTTCAAGCGAGGTGTGATGTGTTAGTACGCAATAGTACCAGTTCGATTTTAAATCTGCTTAATGCGTTAACTTGCGATCGTAGGTAGTCAAGCGCCGGCAGCTCTTTCTAATATGCTAATGATGCGAACAACCGATAGTAAGTGGCCGCTGCCTGGCGCCAAATCGTTACAACTCGCAACCGCCTCTCTATCTCTCAAAGATTGTTGTCGTATCGTACTGTAATCGGCCCGCCACTCTGCGCGAATTGTCGCATGTTGCAGTCGCCTCTCTCTCGAGCTGTTGTCGATCTGCACTCTTGGCATGCGGCCGTTATCTTGCTCTAAATCGTCTCATTTCGCCGGGGCTTCTCTCTTGCGCGCCTCGCTTTTTGCAAATGTTATTTGGGAGAAGCACTGGCTGAAAGCGCTCGGCCAATCAGTTATCTTGCTCTAAATCGTCTCATTTCGCCGGGGCTTGTCTCTTTCGCGCCTCGCTTTATGCAAATGTTATTTGGGAGAAGCACTGGCTGAAAGCGCTCGGCCAATCAGGTTCGCCCTATGAACAATTAAAGAAACAAGTAGGTCTGACTCGAACAATAGGCTTGTTTAAAAGCGGAAGCGCCGTTTTTTTGCCATTAGTTTAATGCCAGCGCAGCTGAAAGGAGGTCACGTTTCAGAAGTAAAGTTCGCGAAGTTCTAATTAAGTAGGCTAATAGTTGTCCTAAGTATGTCGCATTATTAAAACTGCAACGACTTGAAGTTTTCAAGCAAGGTGTGATGTGTTAGTACGCAATAGTACCAGTTCGATTTTAAATCTGCTTATTGGGTTAACTTGCGATCGTAGGTAGTCAAGCGCCAGCAGCTCTTTCTTATATGCTAATGATGCGAACCACCGATAGTAAGTGGCCGCTGCCTGGCGCCAAATCGTTACAACTCGCAACCGCCTCTCTATCTCTCAAAGATTGTTGTCGTATCGTACTGTAATCGGCCCGCTGCTCTGCGCGAATTGTCGCATGTTGCAGTCGCCTCTCTCTCGAGCTGTTGTCGATCTGCACTCTTGGCATGCGGCCGTTATCTTGCTCTAAATCGTCTCATTTCGCCGGGGCTTCTCTCTTGCGCGCCTCGCTTTATGCAAATATTATTTGGGAGAAGCACTGGCTGAAAGCGCTCGGCCAATCAGGTGCGCCCTATGAACAATTAAAGAAACAAGTAGGTCTGACTCGAACAATAGGCTTGTTTAAAAGCGGAAGCGCCGTTTTTTTGTCATTAGTTTAATGTCAGCGCAGCTGAAAGGAGGTCACGTTTCAGAAGTAAAGTTCGCGAAGTTCTAATTAAGTCGGCTAATAGTTGTCCTAAGTATGTCGCATTATTAAAACTGCAACGACTTGAAGTTTTCAAGCGAGGTGTGATGTGTTAGTACGCAATAGTACCAGTTTGATTTTAAAATCTGCTTAATGCGTTAACTTGCGATCGTAGGTAGTCAAGCGCCGGCAGCTCTTTCTAATATGCTAATGATGCGAACCACCGATAGTAAGTGGCCGCTGCCTGGCGCCAAATCGTTACAACTCGCAACCGCCTCTCTATCTCTCAAAGATTGTTGTCGTATCGTACTGTAATCAGCCCGCTGTTCTGCGCGAATTGTCGCATGTTGCAGTCGCCTCTCTCTCGAGCTGTTGTCGATCTGCACTCTTGGCATGCGGCCGTTATCTTGCTCTAAATCGTCTCATTTCGCCGGGGCTTGTCTCTTGCGCGCCTCGCTTTATGCAAATGTTATTTGGGAGAAGCACTGGCTGAAAGCGCTCGGCCAATCAGGTGCGCCCTATGAACAATTAAAGAAACAAGTAGGTCTGACTCGAACAATAGGCTTGTTTAAAACTTTCGAGGACCAGCAGCACAACAAAGCGCTACATAGTC
>NW_028323155.1:12500-15000 GCF_009617815.1 Ciona robusta
CCGTTTCTCAGGCTCCCTCTCCGGAATCGAACCCTGATTCCCCGTTACCCGTAAGAACCTCGGTAGGCGAATACCGTACCGACGAAAGTTGATAGGGCAGACACTTGAATGATCCGTCGCCGGTGCTAGACCGTGCGATCCGCCAGGTTATCCAGAGTCACCAGTCGAACGCGGCCGGAGCCGCGGTCGGTTTTTGGTCTGATAAAAGCACGCCTCCCGCGAAGTCGGCGCTGTTTGCATGTATTAGCTCTAGAATTACCACAGTTATCCAAGTAAACCATACGATCAAATGAACCATAACTGATTTAATGAGCCATTCGCAGTTTCGCTGTACGAGAGCTCGTACTTAGACTTGCATGGCTTAATCTTTGAGACAAGCATATCACTACTGGCAGGATCAACCAGGTAACAACGTAACCGCCACCCCGAAGGGCGGCCGCGCGATGGGGTCGCTCGCCCCGCGTCGCGGACGCCACCCAAGCACGCCGAAGCGCGCAATGGATTAGTAATCCGACCACTTTGCTCTTTTCAGAGCTTAGAAAACCTGTCACCTTATCGCGCGGCGGTACGAGGGCGAGCTCTTGCCCGCTATTCCCTGTTAACCGCCGCGAGATCGACTTGCAACTAGCTGCGACAAAACCACTCGATACGACCAAAACGGCAATTGGCAGCGCAAACGAACAGTAACATTTCTGCTCAGCGCACCCTTTGCCAGCCGACGCAAACACCTCACAGTAGCAACCGATAGCCGTGCAAGCCACCCCCGTGGATCGACCTGCTGCGCTCCCAGCGCCTACACCACCTCCCGCGGTGGAGCCCGACAGCCGTGCGGGCCACCCGCGGGGATCGACCTGCTGCGCTCCCAGCGCCTATACTCACCTGCAGTAACAACCGATAGCCGTGCAAGCCACCCCCGTGGATCGACCTGCTGCGCTCCCAGCGCCTATACTCTCCTGCAGTAACAACCGATAGCCGTGCAAGCCACCCCCGTGGATCGACCTGCTGCGCTCCCAGCGCCTACACTCTCCTGCAGTAACAACCGATAGCCGTGCAAGCCACCCCCGTGGATCGACCTGCTGCGCTCCCAGCGCCTACACTCTCCTGCAGTAACAACCGATAGCCGTGCAAGCCACCCTCGTGGATCGACCTGCTGCGCTCCCAGCGCCTATACTCACCTGCAGTAACAACCGATAGCCGTGCAAGCCACCCCCGTGGATCGACCTGCTGCGCTCCCAGCGCCTATACTCTCCTGCAGTAACAACCGATAGCCGTGCAAGCCACCCCCGTGGATCGACCTGCTGCGCTCCCAGCGCCTATACTCTCCTGCAGTAACAACCGATAGCCGTGCAAGCCACCCCCGTGGATCGACCTGCTGCGCTCCCAGCGCCTACACTCTCCTGCAGTAACAACCGATAGCCGTGCAAGCCACCCACGTGGATCGACCTGCTGCGCTCCCAGCGCCTACACCACCTCCCGCGGTGGAGCCCGACAGCCGCGCATGCCACCGGCGGGGATCGACCTCCTACGCTCCCAGCGCCTATACTCTCCTACAGTGGCCACCGAAAGCCGTGCAAGCCACTCCCGTGGATCGACCCGCTGCGCTCCAAGCACCTACACCACCTCCCGCAGTGGAGCCCGACAGCCGCGCAGGCCACCCGCGGGGATCGACCTCCTGCGCTGGCTCCGCGGCAAGGGGCACCTCGGCACCCCGCAGAGAGCTCGGGAAGCCCGGCGCAATTCTACAACGGCCGGGGGCGAACAGCTTCCACGACAACGAAGCCCGACGTCGGGCCAACATTTTACCATGGTGTAAAACAACCTAGCCTGGTGGGGCCGGCAATCGGTCGACCTCCGCCCGAGCGACTTCGATCACGACCTCGGGGATCTGGCTCCGCGGCAAGGGGCACCTCGGCACCCCGCGGAGAGCTCGGGAAGCCCGGCGCAATTGTACAACGGCCGGAGGCGGACAGCTTCCACCACAACGAAGCAATACGTCGGGCCGACGTTTTCGCTCAGTGTAAAACGACCTAGAATGGTCGGGTCGGCAATCGGTCGACCTCCTACCGAGCGACTTCGATCACGACCTCGGGGATCTGGCTCCGCGGCAAGGGGCACCTCGGCACCCCGCGGAGAGCTCGGGAAGCCCGGCGCAATTGTACAACGGCCGGAGGCGGACAGCTTCCACCAGAACGAAGCCATACGTCGGGCCGACGTTTTCGCTCAGTGTAAAACAACCTAGCATGGTCGGGTCGGCAATCGGTCGACCTCCGACCGAGCGACTTCGATCACGACCTCGGGGATCTGGCTCCGCGGCAAGGGGCACCTCGGCACCCCGCGGAGAGCTCGGGAAGCCCGGCGCAATTGTACAACGGCCGGAGGCGGACAGCTTCCACCACAACGAAGCAATACGTCGGGCCGACGTTTTCGCTCAGTGTAAAACGACCTAGGATGGTCGGGTCGGCAATCGGTCGACCTCCTACCGAGCGACTTCGATCACGAC
>NW_028323155.1:25000-30000 GCF_009617815.1 Ciona robusta
CCTACACCACCTCCCGCAGTGGAGCCCGACAGCCGCGCAGGCCACCCGCGGGGATCGACCTCCTGTGCTGGCTCCGCGGCAAGGGGCACCTCGGCACCCCGCAGAGAGCTCGGGAAGCCCGGCGCAATTCTACAACGGCCGGGGGCGAACAGCTTCCACGACAACGAAGCCCGACGTCGGGCCAACATTTTACCATGGTGTAAAACAACCTAGCCTGGTGGGCCGGCAATCGGTCGACCTCCGCCCGAGCGACTTCGATCACGACCTCGGGGATCTGGCTCCGCGGCAAGGGGCACCTCGGCACCCCGCGGAGAGCTCGGGAAGCCCTGCGCAATTGTACAACGGCCGGAGGCGGACAGCTTCCACCACAACGAAGCAATACGTCGGGCCGACGTTTTCGCTCAGTGTAAAACGACCTAGGATGGTCGGGTCGGCAATCGGTCGACCTCCGACCGAGCGACTTCGATCACGACCTCGGGGATCTGGCTCCGCGGCAAGGGGCACCTCGGCACCCCGCGGAGAGCTCGGGAAGCCCGGCGCAATTGTACAACGGCCGGAGGCGGACAGCTTCCACCAGAACGAAGCCATACGTCGGGCCGACGTTTTCGCTCAGTGTAAAACAACCTAGCATGGTCGGGTCGGCAATCGGTCGACCTCCGCCCGAGCGACTTCGATCACGACCTCGGGGATCTGGCTCCGCGGCAAGGGGCACCCCGGCACCCCGCGGAGAGCTCGGGAAGCCCGGCGCAATTGTACAACGGCCGGAGGCGGACAGCTTCCACCACAACGAAGCAATACGTCGGGCCGACGTTTTCGCTCAGTGTAAAACGACCTAGGATGGTCGGGTCGGCAATCGGTCGACCTCCGCCCGAGCGACTTCGATCACGACCTCGGGGATCTGGCTCCGCGGCAAGGGGCACCTCGGCACCCCGCGGAGAGCTCGGGAAGCCCGGCGCAATTGTACAACGGCCGGAGGCGGACAGCTTCCACCACAACGAAGCAATACGTCAGGCCGACGTTTTCGCTCAGTGTAAAACGACCTAGGATGGTCGGGTCGGCAATCGGTCGACCTCCGACCGAGCGACTTCGATCACGACCTCGGGGATCTGGCTCCGCGGCAAGGGGCACCTCGGCACCCCGCGGAGAGCTCGGGAAGCCCGGCGCAATTGTACAACGGCCGGAGGCGGACAGAACGAAGCAATACGTCGGGCCGACGTTTTCGCTCAGTGTAAAACGACCTAGGATGGTCGGGTCGGCAATCGGTCGACCTCCGACCGAGCGACTTCGATCACGACCTCGGGGATCTGGCTCCGCGGCAAGGGGCACCTCGGCACCCCGCGGAGAGCTCGGGAAGCCCGGCGCAATTGTACAACGGCCAGGGGCGAACAGCTTCCACCACAACGAAGCCCGACGTCGGGCTAACGTTTTAGCTTAGTTTTAAACGACCTAGCATGGTCGGGTCGGCAATCGGTCAACCTTCGATCTTAAGGTCGACCAATGAGGTCAGGAGTCAGGGGTCGGAGGTCAAGTTTAAACAAGAGAGCAACGATTGCTTAAGCCTGTCGTTGGTTCGATATTTAGTAAGTGACATTTTACCTACCAAGGTCGAATGGACTATCGGTCGACCTCCGAACTCAAGGTCGACTACTGGGGTCAGGGGTCAGAGGTCAAGCTTAAACAAGAGAGCAACGATTGCTTAAGCCTGTCGTTGGTTGGATACTTTGCCAGTGACATTTCACCTACCAAGGTCGAATCTGCAAACGGTCGACTATCAACCTCAGGGTCAATCCGCACAACCTGGGGTCAGAGGTCAGAGGTCAGAGGTCAGAGGTCATAGGTCACGGGTCAGGAGTCAAAATGGTCTCGAAAATAGCCTTTGAAAAAAAAAAGTCCCGAAAATAGCCTTTGAAAAAAAAAAAGTCCCGAAAATAGCCTTTGAAAAAAAACGAAGTCCCGAAAATAGCCTTTGAAAAAAAAAAAAAGTCCCGAAAATAGCCTTTGAATAAAAAAAAAGTCCCGAAAATAGCCTTTGAAAAAAAAAAAAAGTCCCGAAAATAGCCTTTAAAAAAAAAAAAAGTCCCGAAAATAGCCTTTGAAAAAAAAAAAAAGTCCCGAAAATAGCCTTTGAAAAAAAACGAAGTCCCGAAAATAGCCTTTGAAAAAAAAAAAAAGTCCCGAAAATAGCCTTTGAATAAAAAAAAAGTCCCGAAAATAGCCTTTGAAAAAAAAACGAAGTCCCGAAAATAGCCTTTGAAAAAACCGAAAATAGCCTTTGAAAAAAAAACGAAGTCCCGAAAATAGCCTTTGAAAAAAAAAAAAGTCCCGAAAATAGCCTTTGAAAAAAAAAAAAAAGTCCCGAAAATAGCCTTTGAAAAAAAAAAAAAAGTCCCGAAAATAGCCTTTGAAAAAAAAACGAAGTCCCGAAAATAGCCTTTGAAAAAAAAAAAGTCCCGAAAATAGCCTTTGAAAAAAAAAAAAAGTCCCGAAAATAGCCTTTGAAAAAAAAAAAAAGTCCCGAATATAGTCTTTGAAAAAAAAAAAAAAGTCCCGAAAATAGCCTTTGAAAAAAAAAAAAGTCCCGAAAATAGCCTTTGAAAAAACCGAAAATAGCCTTTGAAAAAAAAACGAAGTCCCGAAAATAGCCTTTGAAAAAAAAAAAAGTCCCGAAAATAGCCTTTGAAAAAAAAAAAAAGTCCCGAAAATAGCCTTTGAAAAAAAAACGAAGTCCCGAAAATAGCCTTTGAAAAAAAAAAAAGTCCCGAAAATAGCCTTTGAGAAAAAAAAAAAGTCCCGAAAATAGCCTTTGAAAAAACCGAAAATAGCCTTTGAAAAAAAAAAAAAGTCCCGAAAATAGCCTTTGAGAAAAAAAAAAGTCCCGAAAATAGCCTTTGAAAAAACCGAAAATAGCCTTTGAAAAAAAAACGAAGTCCCGAAAATAGCCTTTGAAAAAAAAAAAAAGTCCCGAAAATAGCCTTTGAAAAAAAAAAAAAGTCCCGAAAATAGCCTTTGAAAAAAAAACGAAGTCCCGAAAATAGCCTTTGAAAAAAAAAAAAAGTCCCGAAAATAGCCTTTGAAAAAAAAAACGAAGTCCCGAAAATAGCCTTTGAAAAAAAAACGAAGTCCCGAAAATAGCCTTTGAAAAAAAAAAAAAGTCCCGAAAATAGCCTTTGAGAAAAAAAAAAAGTCCCGAATATAGCCTTTGAAAAAAAAAAAAAGTCCCGAAAATAGCCTTTGAAAAAAAAACGAAGTCCCGAAAATAGCCTTTGAAAAAAAAACGAAGTCCCGAAAATAGCCCTTGGGAAAAAAAAGAGCAACCCCGAAAGGCTACTCCCTCTTTCGTCCGAGCTACTGGCCGGACAAACCGATAGATCTTGAGGCTTACTCTCAACAGATCGCAGTGAGATTACTGCTCTAATGATCACGACACCCCGATCTTCAACTAGGTCGTTTGCGAATGATTTAGCACCCCGCCATTCGAGCAGGAGGATCAACCGACTGCGAGTCCGACGCTTGCCGCGGACTCTTCGTTCGGATATGGGCTCTACCGACGACCCTTCGGGCCGACTAACTTTGCCTCTCGAGGCCGAGGCACGAACGCATCGTCGCTTTCCAGGCGGGATTCTGACTTAGAGGCGTTCAGTCATAATCCCTCAGATGGTAGCTTCGCACCATTGGCTTATCAGCCAAGCACATGAACCAAATGTCTGAATCTGCGGTTCCTCTCGTACTGAGCAGGATTACTGTCGCAACAACACTTCATCAGTAGGGTAAAACTAACCTGTCTCACGACGGTCTAAACCCAGCTCACGTTCCCTATTAGTGGGTGAACAATCCAACGCTTGGTGAATTCTGCTTCACAATGATAGGAAGAGCCGACATCGAAGGATCAAAAAGCAACGTCGCTATGAACGCTTGGCTGCCACAAGCCAGTTATTCTATGTGTCAACGTCCTGAAAGGTCAAGTAACAAAATTTAAAGTTACGCCTTTAACGGTAAGTAACATATATGTAACTCATATGATATATGTTATAACTTTTCTGGCACGTTTTTTTTTTTCTGAAAATAGGCCTGTTAGCATGGCTTTGGTTAAGTAATGATGTTTAAAATTGTTTAGTGTTAAAATTTTAACATTTTTTTTTTAAATTACTAATTTTTTATTAAAAACTTAAAAAAAAAAAAAATTTCTTAAAAAATGACTTTTTTCATTTTTTTGCTGGAAATAAGCTGGTAATGCCCGTAATCTTTGTTTTGGATAGGTAATGATGTTTAAAACAGTTTAGCATGAAAATTTTATCATTTTTTTTCAATATTACTATTTTTTCATTAAAAACTAAGAAAAATCAAAATGTCTCAAAAATTGAAATTTTTCATTTTTTTTGCTTGGAATAAGATGGTAAGCATGGCATTTAATACGTAATCATGTATGAAACAGTATTAGGTCACTTTAAAAAAACTACCTCCTGAAAATAGCCTTTAAAAAAAAACATAGTTCCGAAATATAACTTGAAAAAAAACAAAGTCCCAAAAAATGCCTTGGAAAAAAAACTAAGTCCCGAAAATAAAAGAAAAGCTAAGTTCCAAAAACAGCCTTAGAAAAAAAAACCAAGTCCCGAAAATGAAAAAAAAAATCTCAAAAATTGCCATTTACAAAAAAGGCCCGAAATTTGCATTTGAAAAAAAACTAAGTCCCAAAAACAGAAAAAAACTAAGTCCCGAAAATGAAGAAAAAATCTAAGTCCCGAAAAAAAAAAAACTAAGTCCCGAAAATAAAAAAAAAATCTCAAAAATTGCCATTTAAAAAAAGGCCCGAAATTTGCATTTGAAAAAAAACTAAGTCCCGAAAATAGCCTTTAAAAAAAAAAACAAGTTCCAAAAAATGAACTTTGAAAAAAAAATATAAGTCCGAAAATGAAAAAAAAACTAAGTCCCGAAAATAAAAAAAAAAAACTAAGTCCCGAAAATGAAGAAAAAATAAGTCACGAAAATAGCCTTTGAAAAAA
>NW_028323155.1:37500-40050 GCF_009617815.1 Ciona robusta
CGACACTCAGTCAAGAGCACCGCCGGAGAACCGGACGTAAGGCCGGGTCGACCAGTACACGCCTCGCGACGGACCGACCGCCCGCGCCCAAAATCCAACTACGAGCTTTTCAACCGCAACAACTTAAATATATACTTTTGGAGCTGGAATTACCGCGGCTGCTGGCACCAGACTTGCCCTCCAATGGATACTCGTTAAAGCTTTTAAAGTGTACTCATTCCAATTACAGGGCCTCGAATGAGTCCTGCATTGTTATTTTTCGTCACTACCTCCCCGCGTCGGGAATGGGTAATTTGCGCGCCTGCTGCCTTCCTTGGATGTGGTAGCCGTTTCTCAGGCTCCCTCTCCGGAATCGAACCCTGATTCCCCGTTACCCGTAAGAACCTCGGTAGGCGAATACCGTACCGACGAAAGTTGATAGGGCAGACACTTGAATGATCCGTCGCCGGTGCTAGACCGTGCGATCCGCCAGGTTATCCAGAGTCACCAGTCGAACGCGGCCGGAGCCGCGGTCGGTTTTTGGTCTGATAAAAGCACGCCTCCCGCGAAGTCGGCGCTGTTTGCATGTATTAGCTCTAGAATTACCACAGTTATCCAAGTAAACCATACGATCAAATGAACCATAACTGATTTAATGAGCCATTCGCAGTTTCGCTGTACGAGAGCTCGTACTTAGACTTGCATGGCTTAATCTTTGAGACAAGCATATCACTACTGGCAGGATCAACCAGGTAACAACGTAACCGCCACCCCGAAGGGCGGCCGCGCGATGGGGTCGCTCGCCCCGCGTCGCGGACGCCACCCAAGCACGCCGAAGCGCGCAATGGATTAGTAATCCGACCACTTTGCTCTTTTCAGAGCTTAGAAAACCTGTCACCTCATCGCGCGGCGGTACGAGGGCGAGCTCTTGCCCGCTATTCCCTGTTAACCGCCGCGAGATCGACTTGCAACTAGCTGCGACAAAACCACTCGATACGACCAAAACGGCAATTGGCAGCGCAAACGAACAGTAACATTTCTGCTCAGCGCACCCTTTGCCAGCCGACGCAAACACCTCACAGTAGCAACCGATAGCCGTGCAAGCCACCCCCGTGGATCGACCTGCTGCGCTCCCAGCGCCTATACCACCTCCCGCGGTGGAGCCCGACAGCCGTGCGGGCCACCCGCGGGGATCGACCTGCTGCGCTCCCAGCGCCTATACTCACCTGCAGTAACAACCGATAGCCGTGCAAGCCACCCCCGTGGATCGACCTGCTGCGCTCCCAGCGCCTACACTCTCCTGCAGTAACAACCGATAGCCGTGCAAGCCACCCCCGTGGATCGACCTGCTGCGCTCCCAGCGCCTACACTCTCCTGCAGTAACAACCGATAGCCGTGCAAGCCACCCCCGTGGATCGACCTGCTGCGCTCCCAGCGCCTATACTCACCTGCAGTAACAACCGATAGCCGTGCAAGCCACCCCCGTGGATCGACCTGCTGCGCTCCCAGCGCCTATACTCTCCTGCAGTAACAACCGATAGCCGTGCAAGCCACCCCCGTGGATCGACCTGCTGCGCTCCCAGCGCCTATACTCTCCTGCAGTAACAACCGATAGCCGTGCAAGCCACCCCCGTGGATCGACCTGCTGCGCTCCCAGCGCCTATACTCACCTGCAGTAACAACCGATAGCCGTGCAAGCCACCCCCGTGGATCGACCTGCTGCGCTCCCAGCGCCTATACTCACCTGCAGTAACAACCGATAGCCGTGCAAGCCACCCCCGTGGATCGACCTGCTGCGCTCCCAGCGCCTATACTCTCCTGCAGTAACAACCGATAGCCGTGCAAGCCACCCCCGTGGATCGACCTGCTGCGCTCCCAGCGCCTATACTCTCCTGCAGTAACAACCGATAGCCGTGCAAGCCACCCCCGTGGATCGACCTGCTGCGCTCCCAGCGCCTACACTCTCCTGCAGTAACAACCGATAGCCGTGCAAGCCACCCACGTGGATCGACCTGCTGCGCTCCCAGCGCCTACACCACCTCCCGCGGTGGAGCCCGACAGCCGCGCATGCCACCGGCGGAGATCGACCTCCTACGCTCCCAGCGCCTATACTCTCCTACAGTGGCCACCGAAAGCCGTGCAAGCCACTCCCGTGGATCGACCCGCTGCGCTCCAAGCACCTACACCACCTCCCGCAGTGGAGCCCGACAGCCGCGCAGGCCACCCGCGGGGATCGACCTCCTGTGCTGGCTCCGCGGCAAGGGGCACCTCGGCACCCCGCAGAGAGCTCGGGAAGCCCGGCGCAATTCTACAACGGCCGGGGGCGAACAGCTTCCACGACAACGAAGCCCGACGTCGGGCCAACATTTTACCATGGTGTAAACAACCTAGCCTGGTGGGGCCGGCAATCGGTCGACCTCCGCCCGAGCGACTTCGATCACGACCTCGGGGATCTGGCTCCGCGGCAAGGGGCACCTCGGCACCCCGCGGAGAGCTCGGGAAGCCCTGCGCAATTGTACAACGGCCGGAGGCGGACAGCTTCCACCACAACGAAGCATACGTCGGGCCGAC
>NW_028323156.1:0-2500 GCF_009617815.1 Ciona robusta
CCTATACTCTCCTGCAGTAACAACCGATAGCCGTGCAAGCCACCCCGTGGATCGACCTGCTGCGCTCCAGCGCCTATACTCTCCTGCAGTACAACCGATAGCCGTGCAAGCCACCCCCGTGGATCGACCTGCTGCGCTCCCAGCGCCTACACTCTCCTGCAGTAACAACCGATAGCCGTGCAAGCCACCCACGTGGATCGACCTGCTGCGCTCCCAGCGCCTACACCACCTCCCGCGGTGGAGCCCGACAGCCGCGCATGCCACCGGCGGGGATCGACCTCCTACGCTCCCAGCGCCTATACTCTCCTACAGTGGCCACCGAAAAGCCGTGCAAGCCACTCCCGTGGATCGACCCGCTGCGCTCCAAGCACCTACACCACCTCCCGCAGTGGAGCCCGACAGCCGCGCAGGCCACCCGCGGGGATCGACCTCCTGCGCTGGCTCCGCGGCAAGGGGCACCTCGGCACCCCGCAGAGAGCTCGGGAAGCCCGGCGCAATTCTACAACGGCCGGGGGCGAACAGCTTCCACGACAACGAAGCCCGACGTCGGGCCAACATTTTACCATGGTGTAAAACAACCTAGCCTGGTGGGGCCGGCAATCGGTCGACCTCCGCCCGAGCGACTTCGATCACGACCTCGGGATCTGGCTCCGCGGCAAGGGGCACCTCGGCACCCCGCGGAGAGCTCGGGAAGCCCGGCGCAATTGTACAACGGCCGGAGGCGGACAGCTTCCACCACAACGAAGCAATACGTCGGGCCGACGTTTTCGCTCAGTGTAAAACGACCTAGAATGGTCGGGTCGGCAATCGGTCGACCTCCTACCGAGCGACTTCGATCACGACCTCGGGGATCTGGCTCCGCGGCAAGGGGCACCTCGGCACCCCGCGGAGAGCTCGGGAAGCCCGGCGCAATTGTACAACGGCCGGAGGCGGACAGCTTCCACCAGAACGAAGCCATACGTCGGGCCGACGTTTTCGCTCAGTGTAAAACAACCTAGCATGGTCGGGTCGGCAATCGGTCGACCTCCGACCGAGCGACTTCGATCACGACCTCGGGGATCTGGCTCCGCGGCAAGGGGCACCTCGGCACCCCGCGGAGAGCTCGGGAAGCCCGGCGCAATTGTACAACGGCCGGAGGCGGACAGCTTCCACCACAACGAAGCAATACGTCGGGCCGACGTTTTCGCTCAGTGTAAAACGACCTAGGATGGTCGGGTCGGCAATCGGTCGACCTCCTACCGAGCGACTTCGATCACGACCTCGGGGATCTGGCTCCGCGGCAAGGGGCACCTCGGCACCCCGCGGAGAGCTCGGGAAGCCCGGCGCAATTGTACAACGGCCGGAGGCGGACAGCTTCCACCAGAACGAAGCCATACGTCGGGCCGACGTTTTCGCTCAGTGTAAAACAACCTAGCATGGTCGGGTCGGCAATCGGTCGACCTCCGACCGAGCGACTTCGATCACGACCTCGGGGATCTGGCTCCGCGGCAAGGGGCACCTCGGCACCCCGCGGAGAGCTCGGGAAGCCCGGCGCAATTGTACAACGGCCGGAGGCGGACAGCTTCCACCACAACGAAGCAATACGTCGGGCCGACGTTTTCGCTCAGTGTAAAACGACCTAGGATGGTCGGGTCGGCAATCGGTCGACCTCCGACCGAGCGACTTCGATCACGACCTCGGGGATCTGGCCCCGCGGCAAGGGGCACCTCGGCACCCCGCGGAGAGCTCGGGAAGCCCGGCGCAATTGTACAACGGCCGGAGGCGGACAGCTTCCACCACAACGAAGCAATACGTCGGGCCGACGTTTTCGCTCAGTGTAAAACGACCTAGGATGGTCGGGTCGGCAATCGGTCGACCTCCGACCGAGCGACTTCGATCACGACCTCGGGGATCTGGCTCCGCGGCAAGGGGCACCTCGGCACCCCGCGGAGAGCTCGGGAAGCCCGGCGCAATTGTAAAACGGCCATGGGCGAACAGCTTCCACCACAACGAAGCCCGACGTCGGGCTAACGTTTTAGCTTAGTTTAAAACGACCTAGCATGGTCGGGTCGGCAATCGGTCAACCTTCGATCTTAAGGTCGACCAATGAGGTCAGGAGTCAGGGGTCGGAGGTCAAGTTTAAACAAGAGAGCAACGATTGCTTAAGCCTGTCGTTGGTTCGATATTTAGAAAGTGACATTTTACCTACCAAGGTCGAATGGACTATCGGTCGACCTCCGAACTCAAGGTCGACTACTGGGGTCAGGGGTCAGAGGTCAAGCTTAAACAAGAGAGCAACGATTGCTTAAGCCTGTCGTTGGTTGGATACTTTGCCAGTGACATTTCACCTACCAAGGTCGAATCTGCAAACGGTCGACTATCAACCTCAGGGTCAATCCGCACAACCTGGGGTCAGAGGTCAGAGGTCATGGGTCACGGGTCAGGAGTCAAAATGGTCTCGAAAATAGCCTTTGAAAAAAAAAGTCTCGAAAATAGCCTTTGAAAAAAAAATAAAGTCCCG
>NW_028323156.1:10000-12500 GCF_009617815.1 Ciona robusta
TCGACTTGCAACTAGCTGCGACAAAACCACTCGATACGACCAAAACGGCAATTGGCAGCGCAAACGAACAGTAACATTTCTGCTCAGCGCACCCTTTGCCAGCCGACGCAAACACCTCACAGTAGCAACCGATAGCCGTGCAAGCCACCCCCGTGGATCGACCTGCTGCGCTCCCAGCGCCTACACCACCTCCCGCGGTGGAGCCCGACAGCCGTGCGGGCCACCCGCGGGGATCGACCTGCTGCGCTCCCAGCGCCTATACTCACCTGCAGTAACAACCGATAGCCGTGCAAGCCACCCCCGTGGATCGACCTGCTGCGCTCCCAGCGCCTATACTCTCCTGCAGTAACAACCGATAGCCGTGCAAGCCACCCCCGTGGATCGACCTGCTGCGCTCCCAGCGCCTACACTCTCCTGCAGTAACAACCGATAGCCGTGCAAGCCACCCCCGTGGATCGACCTGCTGCGCTCCCAGCGCCTACACTCTCCTGCAGTAACAACCGATAGCCGTGCAAGCCACCCTCGTGGATCGACCTGCTGCGCTCCCAGCGCCTATACTCACCTGCAGTAACAACCGATAGCCGTGCAAGCCACCCCCGTGGATCGACCTGCTGCGCTCCCAGCGCCTATACTCTCCTGCAGTAACAACCGATAGCCGTGCAAGCCACCCCCGTGGATCGACCTGCTGCGCTCCCAGCGCCTATACTCTCCTGCAGTAACAACCGATAGCCGTGCAAGCCACCCCCGTGGATCGACCTGCTGCGCTCCCAGCGCCTACACTCTCCTGCAGTAACAACCGATAGCCGTGCAAGCCACCCACGTGGATCGACCTGCTGCGCTCCCAGCGCCTACACCACCTCCCGCGGTGGAGCCCGACAGCCGCGCATGCCACCGGCGGGGATCGACCTCCTACGCTCCCAGCGCCTATACTCTCCTACAGTGGCCACCGAAAGCCGTGCAAGCCACTCCCGTGGATCGACCCGCTGCGCTCCAAGCACCTACACCACCTCCCGCAGTGGAGCCCGACAGCCGCGCAGGCCACCCGCGGGGATCGACCTCCTGCGCTGGCTCCGCGGCAAGGGGCACCTCGGCACCCCGCAGAGAGCTCGGGAAGCCCGGCGCAATTCTACAACGGCCGGGGGCGAACAGCTTCCACGACAACGAAGCCCGACGTCGGGCCAACATTTTACCATGGTGTAAAACAACCTAGCCTGGTGGGGCCGGCAATCGGTCGACCTCCGCCCGAGCGACTTCGATCACGACCTCGGGGATCTGGCTCCGCGGCAAGGGGCACCTCGGCACCCCGCGGAGAGCTCGGGAAGCCCGGCGCAATTGTACAACGGCCGGAGGCGGACAGCTTCCACCACAACGAAGCAATACGTCGGGCCGACGTTTTCGCTCAGTGTAAAACGACCTAGAATGGTCGGGTCGGCAATCGGTCGACCTCCTACCGAGCGACTTCGATCACGACCTCGGGGATCTGGCTCCGCGGCAAGGGGCACCTCGGCACCCCGCGGAGAGCTCGGGAAGCCCGGCGCAATTGTACAACGGCCGGAGGCGGACAGCTTCCACCAGAACGAAGCCATACGTCGGGCCGACGTTTTCGCTCAGTGTAAAACAACCTAGCATGGTCGGGTCGGCAATCGGTCGACCTCCGACCGAGCGACTTCGATCACGACCTCGGGGATCTGGCTCCGCGGCAAGGGGCACCTCGGCACCCCGCGGAGAGCTCGGGAAGCCCGGCGCAATTGTACAACGGCCGGAGGCGGACAGCTTCCACCACAACGAAGCAATACGTCGGGCCGACGTTTTCGCTCAGTGTAAAACGACCTAGGATGGTCGGGTCGGCAATCGGTCGACCTCCTACCGAGCGACTTCGATCACGACCTCGGGGATCTGGCTCCGCGGCAAGGGGCACCTCGGCACCCCGCGGAGAGCTCGGGAAGCCCGGCGCAATTGTACAACGGCCGGAGGCGGACAGCTTCCACCAGAACGAAGCCATACGTCGGGCCGACGTTTTCGCTCAGTGTAAAACAACCTAGCATGGTCGGGTCGGCAATCGGTCGACCTCCGACCGAGCGACTTCGATCACGACCTCGGGGATCTGGCTCCGCGGCAAGGGGCACCTCGGCACCCCGCGGAGAGCTCGGGAAGCCCGGCGCAATTGTACAACGGCCGGAGGCGGACAGCTTCCACCACAACGAAGCAATACGTCGGGCCGACGTTTTCGCTCAGTGTAAAACGACCTAGGATGGTCGGGTCGGCAATCGGTCGACCTCCGACCGAGCGACTTCGATCACGACCTCGGGGATCTGGCCCCGCGGCAAGGGGCACCTCGGCACCCCGCGGAGAGCTCGGGAAGCCCGGCGCAATTGTACAACGGCCGGAGGCGGACAGCTTCCACCACAACGAAGCAATACGTCGGGCCGACGTTTTCGCTCAGTGTAAAACGACCTAGGATGGTCGGGTCGGCAATCGGTCGACCTCCGACCGAGCGACT
>NW_028323156.1:15000-17500 GCF_009617815.1 Ciona robusta
TTAAGTAATGATGTTTAAAATTGTTTAGTGTTAAAATTTTAACATTTTTTTTTTAAATTACTAATTTTTTATTAAAAACTTAAAAAAAAAAAAAATTTCTTAAAAAATGACTTTTTTCATTTTTTTGCTGGAAATAAGCTGGTAATGCCCGTAATCTTTGTTTTGGATAGGTAATGATGTTTAAAACAGTTTAGCATGAAAATTTTATCATTTTTTTTCAATATTACTATTTTTTCATTAAAAACTAAGAAAAATCAAAATGTCTCAAAAATTGAAATTTTTCATTTTTTTTGCTTGGAATAAGATGGTAAGCATGGCATTTAATACGTAATCATGTATGAAACAGTATTAGGTCACTTTAAAAAAACTACCTCCTGAAAATAGCCTTTAAAAAAAAACATAGTTCCGAAATATAACTTGAAAAAAAACAAAGTCCCAAAAAATGCCTTGGAAAAAAAACTAAGTCCCGAAAATAAAAGAAAAGCTAAGTTCCAAAAACAGCCTTAGAAAAAAAAACCAAGTCCCGAAAATGAAAAAAAAAATCTCAAAAATTGCCATTTACAAAAAAGGCCCGAAATTTGCATTTGAAAAAAAACTAAGTCCCAAAAACAGAAAAAAACTAAGTCCCGAAAATGAAGAAAAAATCTAAGTCCCGAAAAAAAAAAAACTAAGTCCCGAAAATAAAAAAAAAATCTCAAAAATTGCCATTTAAAAAAAGGCCCGAAATTTGCATTTGAAAAAAAACTAAGTCCCGAAAATAGCCTTTAAAAAAAAAAACAAGTTCCAAAAAATGAACTTTGAAAAAAAAATATAAGTCCGAAAATGAAAAAAAAACTAAGTCCCGAAAATAAAAAAAAAAAACTAAGTCCCGAAAATGAAGAAAAAATAAGTCACGAAAATAGCCTTTGAAAAAAAACTAAGTCCCAAAAACAGAAAAAAACTAAGTCCCGAAAATGAAGAAAAAAAACTAAGTCCCGAAAATGAAAAAAAAAACCAAGTCCCGAAAATACCTTTTGAAAAAAAAACTAAGTCACGAAAATAGCCTTTGAAAAAAATAAAGTTCCGAAAAATGAACTTGGAAAAAAAAACTAAGTCCCGAAAATGAAAAAAAAACTAAGTCCCGAAAATGAAGAAAAAAAACTAAGTCCCGAAAATGAAAAAAAAACTAAGTCCCGAAAATGAACTTAGTGAACTTTGAAAAAAAACTAAGTCCCGAAAATAGCCTTTATAAAAAAACTAAGTCCCAAAAACAGAAAAAAACTAAGTCCCGAAAATGAAGAAAAAATCTAAGTCCCGAAAAAAAAAAAAACTAAGTCCCGAAAATAAAAAAAAAATCTCAAAAATTGCCATTTAAAAAAAGGCCCGAAATTTGCATTTGAAAAAAAACTAAGTCCCGAAAATAGCCTTTAAAAAAAAAAACAAGTTCCAAAAAATGAACTTTGAAAAAAAAATCTAAGTCCGAAAATGAAAAAAAAACTAAGTCCCGAAAACGAAGAAAAAATAAGTCACGAAAATAGCCTTAAAAAAAAAACTAAGTCCCAAAAACAGAAAAAAACTAAGTCCCGAAAATGAAGAAAAAAAACTAAGTCCCGAAAATGAAAAAAAAAACCAAGTCCCGAAAATAGCCTTTGAAAAAAAAACTAAGTCACGAAAATAGCCTTTGAAAAAAATAAAGTTCCGAAAAATGAACTTGGAAAAAAAAACTAAGTCCCGAAAATGAAAAAAAAACTAAGTCCCGAAAATGAAGAAAAAAAACTAAGTCCCGAAAATGAAAAAAAAACTAAGTCCCGAAAATGAACTTAGTGAACTTTGAAAAAAAAACTAAGTCCCAAAAACAGAAAAAAACTAAGTCCCAAAAATGAAAAATAAACCAAGTCCCGAAAATGAAGGAAAAAATAAGTCCGGAAAATAAAAAAAAACTAAGTCCCGAAAATGAAAAAAAAAACTAAGTCCTGAAAATGAAGAAAAAATAAGTCACGAAAATAGCCTTTGAAAACAAAACCAAGTCCAGAAAATGAAGAAAAAAACTAAGTCCCGAAAATAGCCTTTGAAAAAGAAAACTAAGTCCCAAAAACAGAAAAAAACTAAGTCCCGAAAATGAAGAAAAAAACTAAGTCCCGAAAATGAAAAAAAAACTAAGTCCCGAAAATGAAGAAAAAAAACTAAGTCCCGAAAATGAAAAAAAAACTAATTCCCGAAAATAGCATTTGAAAAAAAAACTAAGTCACGAAAATGAAAAAACAACAAAGTCCCAAAAATGAAAAAAAAACTAAGTCCCGAAAATTGCCTTTGAAAAAAAAAAAGTTCCGAAAAATGAACTTGGAAAAAAAACTAAGTCCGAAAATGAAGAAAAAAAACTAAGTCCCGAAAATGAAAAAAAAACTAAGTCCCATAAATGAAAAAAAAACTATGTCCCGAAAATAGCCTTGGAAAAAAAAAGAAGTTCGTCCCGAAAATAAAGAAAAAAACTAAGTCCCGAAAATGAAAAAAAAAAATAAGT
>NW_028323156.1:25000-35000 GCF_009617815.1 Ciona robusta
ATAGCCGTGCAAGCCACCCCCGTGGATCGACCTGCTGCGCTCCCAGCGCCTATACTCTCCTGCAGTAACAACCGATAGCCGTGCAAGCCACCCCCGTGGATCGACCTGCTGCGCTCCCAGCGCCTACACTCTCCTGCAGTAACAACCGATAGCCGTGCAAGCCACCCGTGGATCGACCTGCTGCGCTCCCAGCGCCTACACCACCTCCGCGGTGGAGCCCGACAGCCGCGCATGCCACCGGCGGGGATCGACCTCCTACGCTCCCAGCGCCTATACTCTCCTACAGTGGCCACCGAAGCCGTGCAAGCCACTCCCGTGGATCGACCCGCTGCGCTCCAAGCACCTACACCACCTCCCGCAGTGGAGCCCGACAGCCGCGCAGGCCACCCGCGGGGATCGACCTCCTGCGCTGGCTCCGCGGCAAGGGGCACCTCGGCACCCCGCAGAGAGCTCGGGAAGCCCGGCGCAATTCTACAACGGCCGGGGGCGAACAGCTTCCACGACAACGAAGCCCGACGTCGGGCCAACATTTTACCATGGTGTAAAACAACCTAGCCTGGTGGGGCCGGCAATCGGTCGACCTCCGCCCGAGCGACTTCGATCACGACCTCGGGGATCTGGCTCCGCGGCAAGGGGCACCTCGGCACCCCGCGGAGAGCTCGGGAAGCCCGGCGCAATTGTACAACGGCCGGAGGCGACAGCTTCCACCACAACGAAGCAATACGTCGGGCCGACGTTTTCGCTCAGTGTAAAACGACCTAGAATGGTCGGGTCGGCAATCGGTCGACCTCCTACCGAGCGACTTCGATCACGACCTCGGGGATCTGGCTCCGCGGCAAGGGGCACCTCGGCACCCCGCGGAGAGCTCGGGAAGCCCGGCGCAATTGTACAACGGCCGGAGGCGGACAGCTTCCACCAGAACGAAGCCATACGTCGGGCCGACGTTTTCGCTCAGTGTAAAACAACCTAGCATGGTCGGGTCGGCAATCGGTCGACCTCCGACCGAGCGACTTCGATCACGACCTCGGGGATCTGGCTCCGCGGCAAGGGGCACCTCGGCACCCCGCGGAGAGCTCGGGAAGCCCGGCGCAATTGTACAACGGCCGGAGGCGGACAGCTTCCACCACAACGAAGCAATACGTCGGGCCGACGTTTTCGCTCAGTGTAAAACGACCTAGGATGGTCGGTCGGCAATCGGTCGACCTCCTACCGAGCGACTTCGATCACGACCTCGGGGATCTGGCTCCGCGGCAAGGGGCACCTCGGCACCCCGCGGAGAGCTCGGGAAGCCCGGCGCAATTGTACAACGGCCGGAGGCGGACAGCTTCCACCAGAACGAAGCCATACGTCGGGCCGACGTTTTCGCTCAGTGTAAAACAACCTAGCATGGTCGGGTCGGCAATCGGTCGACCTCCGACCGAGCGACTTCGATCACGACCTCGGGGATCTGGCTCCGCGGCAAGGGGCACCTCGGCACCCCGCGGAGAGCTCGGGAAGCCCGGCGCAATTGTACAACGGCCGGAGGCGGACAGCTTCCACCACAACGAAGCAATACGTCGGGCCGACGTTTTCGCTCAGTGTAAAACGACCTAGGATGGTCGGGTCGGCAATCGGTCGACCTCCGACGAGCGACTTCGATCACGACCTCGGGGATCTGGCCCGCGGCAAGGGGCACCTCGGCACCCCGCGGAGAGCTCGGGAAGCCCGGCGCAATTGTACAACGGCCGGAGGCGGACAGCTTCCACCACAACGAAGCAATACGTCGGGCCGACGTTTTCGCTCAGTGTAAAACGACCTAGGATGGTCGGGTCGGCAATCGGTCGACCTCCGACCGAGCGACTTCGATCACGACCTCGGGGATCTGGCTCCGCGGCAAGGGGCACCTCGGCACCCCGCGGAGAGCTCGGGAAGCCCGGCGCAATTGTAAAACGGCCATGGGCGAACAGCTTCCACCACAACGAAGCCCGACGTCGGGCTAACGTTTTAGCTTAGTTTAAAACGACCTAGCATGGTCGGGTCGGCAATCGGTCAACCTTCGATCTTAAGGTCGACCAATGAGGTCAGGAGTCAGGGGTCGGAGGTCAAGTTTAAACAAGAGAGCAACGATTGCTTAAGCCTGTCGTTGGTTCGATATTTAGAAAGTGACATTTTACCTACCAAGGTCGAATGGACTATCGGTCGACCTCCGAACTCAAGGTCGACTACTGGGGTCAGGGGTCAGAGGTCAAGCTTAAACAAGAGAGCAACGATTGCTTAAGCCTGTCGTTGGTTGGATACTTTGCCAGTGACATTTCACCTACCAAGGTCGAATCTGCAAACGGTCGACTATCAACCTCAGGGTCAATCCGCACAACCTGGGGTCAGAGGTCAGAGGTCATGGGTCACGGGTCAGGAGTCAAAATGGTCTCGAAAATAGCCTTTGAAAAAAAAAGTCTCGAAAATAGCCTTTGAAAAAAAAATAAAGTCCCGAAAATAGCCTTTGAAAAAAAAAAAAAGTCCCGAAAATAGCCTTTGAAAAAAAAAATCCCGAAAATAGCCTTTGAAAAAAAAAAAATCCCGAAAATAGCCTTTGAAAAAAAAACGAAGTCCCGAAAATAGCCTTTGAAAAAAAAACGAAGTCCCGAAAATAGCCTTTGAAAAAAAAAAGGCCCGAAAATAGCCTTTGAAAAAAAAAAAATCCCGAAAATAGCCTTTGGAAAAAAAAAAGTCCCGAAAATAGCCTTTGAAAAAAAAAAAGTCCCGAAAATAGCCTTTGAAAAAAAAACGAAGTCCCGAAAATAGCCTTTGCAAAAAAAAACGAAGTCCCGAAAATAGCCTTTGAAAAAAAAAACGAAGTCCCGAAAATAGCCTTTGAAAAAAAAAAAGTCCCGAAAATAGCCTTTGAAAAAAAAAAAATCCCGAAAATAGCCTTTGGAAAAAAAAAAGTCCCGAAAATAGCCTTTGAAAAAAAAAAAGTCCCGAAAATAGCCTTTGAAAAAAAAACGAAGTCCCGAAAATAGCCTTTGAAAAAAAAACGAAGTCCCGAAAATAGCCTTTGAAAAAAAAAAAAAGTCCCGAAAATAGCCTTTGAAAAAAAAAAAAAGTCCCGAAAATAGCCTTTGAAAAAAAAAAAAAGTCCCGAAAATAGCCTTTGAAAAAAAAACGAAGTCCCGAAAATAGCCTTTGAAAAAAAAACGAAGTCCCGAAAATAGCCTTTGAAAAAAAAAAAAAAGTCCCGAAAATAGCCTTTGAAAAAAAAAAAAGTCCCGAAAATAGCCTTTGAAAAAAAAAAAAAGTCCCGAAAATAGCCTTTGAAAAAAAAACGAAGTCCCGAAAATAGCCTTTGAAAAAAAAAAAAAAGTCCCGAAAATAGCCTTTGAAAAAAAAAAAAAGTCCCGAAAATAGCCTTTGAAAAAAAAAAAAAGTCCCGAAAATAGCCTTTGAAAAAAAAAAAAAGTCCCGAAAATAGCCTTTGAAAAAAAAACGAAGTCCCGAAAATAGCCTTTGAAAAAAAAAAAAAAGTCCCGAAAATAGCCTTTGAAAAAAAAACGAAGTCCCGAAAATAGCCCTTGGGAAAAAAAAGAGCAACCCCGAAAGGCTACACCCTCTTTCGTCCGAGCTACTGGCCGGACAAACCGATAGATCTTGAGGCTTACTCTCAACAGATCGCAGTGAGATTACTGCTCTAATGATCACGACACCCCGATCTTCAACTAGGTCGTTTGCGAATGATTTAGCACCCCGCCATTCGAGCAGGAGGATCAACCGACTGCGAGTCCGACACTTGCCGCGGACTCTTCGTTCGGATATGGGCTCTACCGACGACCCTTCGGGCCGACTAACTATGCCTCTCGAGGCCGAGGCACGAACGCATCGTCGCTTTCCAGGCGGGATTCTGACTTAGAGGCGTTCAGTCATAATCCCTCAGATGGTAGCTTCGCACCATTGGCTTATCAGCCAAGCACATGAACCAAATGTCTGAATCTGCGGTTCCTCTCGTACTGAGCAGGATTACTGTCGCAACAACACTTCATCAGTAGGGTAAAACTAACCTGTCTCACGACGGTCTAAACCCAGCTCACGTTCCCTATTAGTGGGTGAACAATCCAACGCTTGGTGAATTCTGCTTCACAATGATAGGAAGAGCCGACATCGAAGGATCAAAAAGCAACGTCGCTATGAACGCTTGGCTGCCACAAGCCAGTTATTGTATCTTACAGGGTACCCTGTAATGACAACAGCAATTCAATGTAGCTTAATAGTTACTAGTGAAAATAAATTACACATATTACTGTTAGTAACATACAGTTACATGTATTAATATTATGTTAACTTTTTCAACTTTTTTTACTCCACCAAACCAAGGGCACCAGCGTGTGCGGAAAGGTCGAAAACCCCCCCTAGCCGCGAGGATTTTTTTTGGAGGCCCTTAGTTTTCGAGTTATTGCCGAAAACGTCATTTGACATCGACTCAAAAACGTAACCCTGCGGGAATTCAGACGTCCGAAGTCCGGTCGATTTTCAAAATTTCTCGATGTCAAAATTGAAAAATTGCCAATAGATGCACAGTACCCCTAAACCCCCCTCGAACTCTTAAGATTTTTTTCAAAAAGTATTAGTTTTAAGTTATTTACGAAAAACTATATGTGACATTGAGTCAAATATGTGACTCTGCCCTGAGGCATTGAATCTCGGCAGAATTTTTACTCAATATCTAACGTCAAGACAGCAAAACAAATTTATTTTTTCACTTCTTTAATGGTATTTAGACAAGGGCTTTTGCGTTTTCGTGTCGTGGACACTTTGGTGAATCGTTTTTTAAATCTTAAGAAATTTTAGCATTGACCAGAGCTTTCTAATCAGTTATATATTTTGATATTAATCAGTGTGGTTTTATCTTCTGCTGATCAGTTGGACTGCTCATATGCTCAATTAATTGCTTACTCAGTTTTATAGTTACAACGATGTTTGTGGCTGTCCAGTGGTGAAAATTACGCTGTAAATTGAATTAGTTAGCACCTAGGCCTATGTTCCGCAATGATAAGATGATATATTTATAACTTAAGTTACCTATTCAATTGTTTGGTCTTTGCATACACATCCACATGCTCATTTTCTCACTCTGTTGCATGTTTTGTTCATTTAAAAAGAAATTGGCCATCTGCTGTTCAAAATTGTGATGTAAACAGAATTAGCCATCTCTTCTGTTCTGCAACAAAGTGTAATTTATTCCAACTCAAATTGTTTCTTTTATTTTACATTAAATTACTTAACTGTGGATTTTCCAGTTGCTTGCCAATTGCTGTTTTATTTGCTTACTCAGTTGCCTTTTTGATATATTTTTTAGGCCTTTTTGATAGGGGGTGATATATTTTCAATTGTAGTTGCCTATTTATGTGCTTTGTTAGTGGCTTAAGTTGCATCATTTTCCCAGTCATATGCTCATTCAATTGCTTATTTATTTTTGTTGGCCACCCAGTGGTTAAATTTGTGTTGTAAACTTAATAAAATAGCACTTTAGTCCTGCATTACGGAGATGAATAATTTCCAAATCTAATTGTGTTTTCAGTTATACTCAAAAAACAATATGTTAAGTCAAAATATCACGACCGGCTGTAGTAGCACAATTTACGCATCCATGTTCTATGTTCAGTGCCGAGATGTAAAAATATATTGTGATGTGCAGAGTTCGTAAATAAAACACTCCTTATTTCTTTCACATAGTTAATGCACGTAATAAACAATACGCATGCAGTTATATAAAGTGTAGTCCTTCTTGGCATCGAACTTGCGTGTTCTTTTAGTGGCTCTGAAAAAAGCCGTTTGATCTCTTTCATTAGGTTCTAAAAACAACCGTTTGCATCTCTTCCTTTAGCTCTGAAAAGAGCCGTTTGATCTCTTTCATAAGGTTCTAACAAGAACCGTTTGCATCTCCTCCTTTAGCTCTGAAAAGAGCTGTTTAATCTCTTTCATAAGGTTCTAACAAAAACCGTTAGCATCTCTTTTTTAGTTCTAAGAAGAACTGTTTAATATCTCTTGCCTGTTTTTTATTGGCTCTGAAAAGAGCCGTTTGACCTAATTCATTAGGTTTTAACCGTTTGCATCTCTTCATCTATAGATGTGAGAAGAACTATCGCTTCTCAATTCAAACATAACACCATTTATTTTTTTTATATGAAACTTTAAAAAAAAATCTTCAATTTGTGGGACGTCATTTGGTTCGGCACCTCTCTCTTTCGCTCAGGGGCTCAGGGTATGTCACGTAAATACAAGTCTTTTTCTACCAAGTTATGGTATATAGTATGCAACAGTACCAGGTACAATTAAAATGTGCTTAATGCTGTACCTTGCGATCGTGTTAGTCAAGCGCCAACAGCTTTTTTCTAAAATTGTAGTGATATGTAGCACAGATAGTAAGTGGTCGCTGACTGGCGCCAAATCGTCGCAACTTGCAACCGACTCGCTATCTCTCAAAGAGTGTTGTTGTTTCGTACTGTAATCTGGCCGTTGCACTGCACGAAATTGTCGCAAGTTGCAGCCGCCTCTCCCTCTTTCGAAGGCAGTTGTCGATTGGACTCTTGGCATGCGGCTGTTATCTTGCTCTAAATCGTCTCATTTCGCCGGGGCTTCTCTCTGGCGCGCCTCGCTTTATGCAAATTTTATTTGAGAGAAGCACCGGCTGAAAGCGCTCGGCCAATCAGGTGCGCCCTATGAACAATTAAAGAAACAAGTAGGCCTGACTCGAACAATAGGCTTGTTTAAAAGCGGAAGCGCCGTTTTTTTGTCATTAGTTTAATGCCAGCGCAGCTGAAAGGAGGTCACGTTTCAGAAGTAAAGTTCGCGAAGTTCTAATTAAGTAGGCTAATAGTTGTCCTAAGTATGTCGCATTATTAAATCTGCAACGACTTGAAGTTTTCAAGCAAGGTGTGATGTGTTAGTACGCAATAGTACCAGTTCGATTTTAAATCTGCTTATTGGGTTAACTTGCGATCGTAGGTAGTCAAGCGCCAGCAGCTCTTTCTAATATGCTAATGATGCGAAGCACCGATAGTAATTGGCCGCTGCCTGGCGCCAAATCGTTACAACTCGCAACCGCCTCTCTATCTCTCAAAGATTGTTGTCGTATCGTACTGTAATCGGCCCGCTGCTCTGCGCGAATTGTCGCATGTTGCAGTCGCCTCTCTCTCGAGCTGTTGTCGATCTGCACTCTTGGCATGCCGCCGTTATCTTGCTCTAAATCGTCTCATTTCGCCGGGGCTTGTCTCTTGCGCGCCTCGCTTTATGCAAATGTTATTTGGGAGAAGCACTGGCTGAAAGCGCTCGGCCAATCAGGTGCGCCCTATGAACAATTAAAGAAACAAGTAGGTCTGAAGCACCGATAGTAATTGGCCGCTGCCTGGCGCCAAATCGTTACAACTCGCAACCGCCTCTCTATCTCTCAAAGATTGTTGTCGTATCGTACTGTAATAGGCCCGCTGCTCTGCGCGAATTGTCGCATGTTGCAGTCGCCTCTCTCTCGAGCTGTTGTCAATCTGCACTCTTGGCATGCGGCCGTTATCTTGCTCTAAATCGTCTCATTTCGCCGGGACTTCTCTCTTGCGCGCCTCGCTTTATGCAAATGTTATTTGGGAGAAGCACTGGCGGAAAGCGCTCGGCCAATCAGGTGCGCCCTATGAACAATTAAAGAAACAAGTAGGTCTGACTCGAACAATAGGCTTGTTTAAAAGCGGAAGTGCCGTTTTTTTGTCATTAGTATTATGTCAGCGCAGCTGAAAGGAGGTCACGTTTCAGAAGTAAAGTTCGCGAAGTTCTAATTAAGTCGGCTAATAGTTGTCCTAAGTATGTCGCATTATTAAAACTGCAACGACTTGAAGTTTTCAAGCAAGGTGTGATGTGTTAGTACGCAATAGTACCAGTTCGATTTTAAATCTGCTTATTGGGTTAACTTGCGATCGTAGGTAGTCAAGCGCCAGCAGCTCTTTCTAATATGCTAATGATGCGAAGCACCGATAGTAATTGGTCGCTGCCTGGCGCCAAATCGTTACAACTCGCAACCGCCTCTCTATCTCTCAAAGATTGTTGTCGTATCGTACTGTAATCGGCCCGCTGCTCTGCGCGAATTGTCGCATGTTGCAGTCGCCTCTCTCTCGAGATGTTGTCGATCTGCACTATTGGCATGCGGCCGATATCTTGCTCTAAATCGTCTCATTTCGCCAGCTTCTCTTTGCGCGCCTCGCTTTATGCAAATGTTATTTGGGAGAAGCACTGGCTGAAAGCGCTCGGCCAATCAGGTGCGCCCTATGAACAATTAAAGAAACAAGTAGGTCTGACTCGAACAATAGGCTTGTTTAAAAGCGGAATCGCCGTTTTTTTGTCATTAGTTTAATGTCAGCGCAGCTGAAAGGAGGTCACGTTTCAGAAGTAAAGTTCGCGAAGTTCTAATTTAGTAGGCTAATAGTTGTCCTAAGTATGTCGTATTATTAAAACTGCAACGACTTGAAGTTTTCAAGCGAGGTGTGATGTGTTAGTACGCAATAGTACCAGTTCGATTTTAAATCTGCTTAATGCGTTAACTTGCGATCGTAGGTAGTCAAGCGCCGGCAGCTCTTTCTTATATGCTAATGATGCGAACCACCGATAGTAAGTGGCCGCTGCCTGGCGCCAAATCGTTACAACTCGCAACCGCCTCTCTATCTCTCAAAGATTGTTGTCGTATCTTACTGTTATCGGCCCGCTGCTCTGCGCGAATTGTCGCATGTTGCAGTCGCCTCTCTCTCAAGGTGTTGTCGATCTGCACTCTTGGCATGCGGCCGTTATCTTGCTCTAAATCGTCTCATTTCGCCGGGGCTTCTCTCTTGCGCGCCTCGCTTTATGCAAATGTTATTTGGGAGAAGCACCGGCTGAAAGCGCTCGGCCAATCAGTTATCTTGCTCTAAATCGTCTCATTTCGCCGGGGCTTGTCTCTTGCGCGCCTCGCTTTATGCAATGTTATTTGGGAGAAGCACTGGATGAAAGCGCTCGGCCAATCAGGTGCGCCCTATGAACAATTAAAGAAACAAGTAGGTCTGACTTGAACAATAGGCTTGTTTAAAAGCGGAAGCGCCGTTTTTTGGCCATTAGTTTAATGCCAGCGCAGCTGAAAGGAGGTCACGTTTCAGAAGTAAAGTTCGCGAAGTTCTAATTAGGTAGGCTAATAGTTTTCCTAAGTATGTCGCATTATTAGAACTGCAACGACTTGAAGTTTTCAAGCAAGGTGTGATGTGTTAGTACGCAACAGTACCAGTTCGATTTTAAATCTGCTTAATGCGTTAACTTGCGATCGTAGGTAGTCATGCGTTAGCAGCTTTTTCTAATATGCTAATGATGCAAAGCACCGATAGTAAGCGGCCGCTGCCTGGCGCCAAATCGTTGCAACTTGCAACCGCCTCTCTATCTCTCAAAGATTGTTGCCGTTTCGTACTGTAATCGGCCTGCTGCTCTGCGCGAATTGTCGCATGTTGCAATCGCCTCTCTCTCGAGCTGTTGTCGATCTGCACTCTTGGCATGCGGCCGTTATCTTGCTCTAAATCGTCTCATTTCGCCGGGGCTTGTCTCTTGCGCGCCTCGCTTTATGCAAATGTTATTTGGGAGAAGCACTGGCTGAAAGCGCTCGGCCAATCAGGTGCGCCCTATGAACAATTAAAGAAACAAGTAGGTCTGTCTCGAACAATAGGCTTGTTTAAAAGCGGAAGCGCCGTTTTTTGGCCATTAGTTTAATGCCAGCGCAGCTGAAAGGAGGTCCCGTTTCAGAAGTAAAGTTCGCGAAGTTCTAATTAAGTAGGCTAATAGTTTTCCTAAGTATGTCGCATTATTAGAACTGCAACGACTTGAAGTTTTCAAGCAAGGTGTGATGTGTTAGTACGCAACAGTACCAGTTCGATTTTAAATCTGCTTAATGCGTTAACTTGCGATCGTAGGTAGTCAAGCGCTAGCAGCTTTTTCTAATATGCTAATGATGCAAAGCACCGATAGTAAGTGGCCG
>NC_034372.1:0-913 GCF_009617815.1 Ciona robusta
GAGTAAGTTTATGGTTATATAAACAACAGTAAATTTTATTAAGGTTTCTTTTAATGTAATTTTAAATTATAAACAACTCATTTCTTAGAGAATTAATTATTTTTGTACAATGATTTATTTAATACAGTTAAAAATTTATTATAGGTTAATTAACGTGCCAGCTACCGCGGTTATACATTATATAAAAATTAAATTTTATTTCCATTATTTTTCTTAATTTAGTAAAATAAGCTATATGTTATAAATATTTTTACTATTTATAATAAAGAAAAATTTTTATAATCATATTTAAAAATTGATTAGTACCAATTTATAAAAAAAAAAAATAGAATAGAAAAGAAATCAATTAATTAGGCGGTCGACCTAAAATAGGGAAGCTTGTATATTAAAATGATAGTCCTCATTAATTTATGTACTAATGTCTACTTGTAGTGTATGTCCGTAACTCTTTATTATTAAAATAATAAAGAAAACATTATTACATATATATTTATGTAATAATTTATTACAGGTCTTTATGCTCTTAGCATTAGGTTATATTAGCTTTTATATGAAATAGTGTAAAATAGAATATTTTTAAACAAACTTATAAGTAAAAATAATAATATTGTTTTGAATTTTTATGGTTGAAGCACTCACTGCCCGCTATATAGTTTTATTATAAAGGCGTAACAAGGTAGTTATTCCAGAAGGAATAACTGGTAATCTAGAGTGAGTTTAGGTTAAAAAAACTTAAAACCTTCAAAGTTTTAGATGATTCATTCAATTCATAATGTTATTTTTTAGTTTTAGAAGGAGAGATATATTGTATATTTTAATAATATTATTTTTTACATTGTATATAACTGTTCATTCCTTATATTTTATCTTATTCTCATTAATTGTAATAGTAATTCTATTTTTTTTTTTTTTT
>NC_034372.1:939-1053 GCF_009617815.1 Ciona robusta
TTTAATAGTATTACTTTATTTAAGAAGATTACTTATATTATTCTCATATTCTTCTATATTAAATAGGGTAAAAGTAGTTGAAAACTTAAACGAGGTTAATAGGATATTTCTAAT
>NC_034372.1:1093-8104 GCF_009617815.1 Ciona robusta
ATATATTGACCTATATTAAGATTTAGAAATAATAGGATTGGAATAATTAGTAGATTCAGTTTATATTCATTTAATTTTTTTTTTTTAATTATTAGATTAGTATTTTTAATATTATTTTTATGTTTAAGTATTTATTTTTGCTTAGAGAAAATTTATTAATTTAATCACAGTTAGGATAAGAAATCCGTGTTTTTTCCAAAAATAAAATGTATCTGTACTCATTCACTGTGGAAATAAAAATATTCTTTTTTTTATAAAATTATATTAAAATTAAGATAGGTTATATAAACCTAAAAGTTTATATCTTTTAAAATTCTATTTAGAATCTTAATAATATTCAAGTAAGTATATTTTATTTTTAATCAGCAGGGTTAGAATAAAAATTCCTATTTCTGTCTCAAATAAAATGTATCATATATTAAGATACACTCTGCTTAGTTAGAGTATTAGCTTGTTTTGTTGCTACCAAAATGTAAATTATTATTAATTATACTCTGTTTAATTTTTTTATTAAAGATAAACTATATAAGTTATAGGATTCATACTCCTATCAAGAGTGGAAACTCTCTTTAAATTTAATTTAACATATAATAATGTAGTTAATTGTTAATTAACTTAAACGGAAGTATCACCGTAATTAAAAATGATGAACTTGTTTTTTCCTTTTGAATCTACTTTAATAATTTTTCCTATTAGACTAGTAATATTATTATTTAGGTTTTATTTTTTTAGAAATAAAATTTTAAATAAAAGAATATTTTTACTTATTATAGGACAATTTACTAATAAATTTTCTAGAATATTTTTTTTTTATTTTTCTGTATTTTTTGTTATTTTAGCAATAAATTTATTAAGGATATTACCATTTAGATTTTCTATATCTTCATTACTGGTTGTTACTTTTTCATTTTCTGTAATATTATGAATTTCAACAGTTTTACGAGGTTATATAATTAATTTGAAGTATAACATTGCTCATTTATTACCTATGGGGACACCTTATTTTTTAGTTTTCATATTAGTGTGAATTGAAATTATAAGCCAATTAGCTCGTCCTTTAGCTTTAAGAATTCGTTTAATAGCTAATATTACAGCTGGTCACTTATTATTACATTTAATCTCACAAAGATTTTTTTTTATAGGTCCTATGAGAATTTTCGTATTATTCTTATTTTCTATTTTAGTAATCTTAGAAATTGCCGTATCTTTTATTCAACCTTATGTTTTTAGATTACTTCTATCTTTATATATAAATGAAAGACTAAGATCAGAGTAATGTTAAATTTTTTAAAAATTAGTATTGTTTTTAGATTTATAATTATTCTAAGTTTAAGTGATTTTTTCCCTCTGTGGGTTAGAATAGAGTTAATTTCTCTATTAATTTTAAGATTTATTTTCTTAAAAAAAGCTACTGAAATTAGAAGAATTAGATTTCAAAAATTTGGAGTGTTAATTAAATATATATTTTTACAAATTTTTTCAGGTATAATTATTTTGTTTTCCTTTTCTTTGTCTAACTTAATATTTGATTTTACTAAGATTAGATTATCTTTTAGAATGTATTCTCAATATTTTAGAATCAATATATTAATAGAATTATTTAATTTTATATTTATTTTTTCAATTACTATGAAATTAAGATTATTTCCTGGTCATTTATGGGTTGTTGATGTATTTTCAAGATTAACCTTTCATGAATGTTTTTTATTAGGGACTATCCCTAAGTATGCTCCATTTTTACTACTAAACAGAGATTATTATGAGCTAAATAGTTTATTAATACTTATAAGATCTTTTAGTATTTTATTTAGAAGTTTTCAAGGATTAAATTACAGTGATCTACGTCAAATTATAAGAAGATCAAGTATTATAAATACAAGATGATTATTAATAAGATTCTTATTTAGAGGATTAAATATATTCTTTTGAATGTATTTAGTCTATAGTTATTCTCTTTGAGTACTATTTAATTTGGTTAAGGTATTAAATATTCAGACTTTAAGAGCTTATAAAACTTGATTATCTTATACTGATAAAATATTGTTTAGTTTTATTATGTTTGTCATTATAAGAATACCTTGTAGAGTTATATTTTTTTATAAAATTTTTTTAATTATAAGAAGTAATAATATTTTTTTTTTCTTCTTCCTAATATTAGCAGGTTATACAATGTTTGTATTTTACTCTCGAATGATATCCCAAGTTTGAAATTATGATTTTTTTGGAACAAATTTTATATATACGTCAATAAATCGTTATAGAGCAGCAATTAATAAATATGTTACGAGTTTAATTTTACTTTTTTTTCCAAGATTAATTTTATTATATAAATTTCTATAATAAATCTTTATTTTATATAAAATATCATTTTTGCATAATGAAGAAAAATTTTTTTAAGATTTAATGTATCCTTATTCTTTTATCCAATTAACAGATTCAAATACTTTTTTTGGTCATGAGATTGTTTTATTTCATGACTTTTCTTTAGCCTCTTTAGTTTTTATTTTAACAGCAGTTTTATTAATATCTAAGGCTTTGAAAAAGAAAAAGTATGTAGTCTTAGCTTATAAGAGATCTAATATATTGGAATTTTTATGAACTTTTTTTCCAGTTTTTATTTTAATTTCAATTAGATTACCTTCATTATATTTAATATACCTACTTGAAAGGTCTTTCAAAAGAGATTTAACTTTTAAAGTAGTTAGACATCAGTGATATTGAAGTTATGAAAGAAGGGATTTTAATGATTTTGACATATCTTCATATATAGTTCCTTCTGAGGATTTACAAGAAAGACAATTTCGATTATTAGAAGTTGATAATTCAATAGTTTTACCTTATTCTACTAATATTCGTCTTATAATTACTTCTTACGATGTTATTCATTCTTGGACTTTACCATCTTTAAAAATGAAAGTTGATGCAGTACCTGGACGATTAAATACTATGAATATTTTTTCTTTTCAACCAAGATCTTTTTATGGTCAGTGTAGTGAAATTTGCAGATTATTACATAGCTTTATACCTATTCATGTAGAGTTTGTAAATTGAGAAACTTTTTTAAATCATGTTACGGAAGAATCCTTTAATTAATTTATTTATTAGATCTTTTTATCGGTTACCGGCTCCTATTAATATTAGCTATCTTTGAAATGGAAGATCTTTGATTAGAATATTTATAGTGGTTCAAATTCTAACAGGTTTATTTTTGTCTATACATTATTGTAGAAATGTTTTAATAGCTTTTTCTTCTGTGAACCATATTATACGAGATGTAAATAGAAGATGGATAATACGTTATATACATGCTAACAGAGCTAGTTTTTTTTTAGCATTTATTTTTATACACATTAGACGAAATCTTTATTATAAAACTTATTATCGAAAAAGAGCTTGATTAGTAAGAATTGTTTTATTAATTCTTTCAATATTAACTGCTTTTTTAAGATATGTTTTACCTTGAAGACAAATAAGTTTTTGGAGAGCTACGGTTATTACTAATTTTGTAACTGCTATTCCAGTTTGAAGAGAACCTATTGTAAATTGATTATGAAGAGGATTTTCTGTAGATAACCCCACATTAAATCGATTCTATACATTTCATTTTTTATTCCCTTTTCTTATTATTGCCCTTTCAGTAGTTCATTTATTTTTTATTCATCAAACGAGATCTAGTAATCCTTTAAGAAATTTTAGTGATAATTTAAAACTAGATTTTTGACCTTATTATAGAGTAAAAGATATTTTAAGGATATTTTTAGCTCTTTTTTTTTTTTTGTTACTAGTAAGATTTTCACCTGATTTGTTTAGAGATGCAGAAAATTTTTTAAAAGCTAACTCCATAGTAACTCCAGTACATATTAAACCTGAGTGATATTTTTTATTTGCTTATGCCATTTTACGATGTATTCCGAATAAAAAATTAAGAGTATTAGCTCTCGTTTTTTCAATTGTAGTATTTTTTTTTTTTATTTTTTCTAAAAAAAAATTACTTCCAAGTTTAAGTTATCGTTTCGTTTTTTGAATCTGAGCAATAAATTTTATTATATTAACTTGATTAAGAGGATGTCCTGTCAAAGATATTTTTATTTTTATAGCACAAATTTCAAGTTTTATTTATTTTTTCTTTTTATTTCTTATAATAATTATTTATACTGGATAGTTTAAATAAAATAATAAATTTGGAGTTTATAGTTAGAGTAATCTTCTAGTAAATTGTTATTATGTGAATTATATTTATTTTTATATTTATTCTTATTATTATTAGTCTATCAATTATTTGAATAGATTTTATAAAAATACTTATTACTATCGAATTTAGCTTCTTAATTATAATTTTTATTTTAATATTTAGAAGAATAATAATTTCAGATAGTTTAATTATTTTTCTAATAGTCATAAGAGCTTCGGAAAGTGTATTTACTTTAACTCTTTTAATATTACAGAGAAAGTACAAATATTCAAATATGAAATTAAAATTTATTACTTGGTAGCTAAATGTAATTTATATAAAATTTAGAATTGTGGTTTCTAATAAATCAATTAATTTGATCATTTAGATATTATAAAGTAATTTAAAGACAAAATATATAATTTCGGGTTATACAATAACTAGTAAGTTCTTTATATCGGTAGTAGTTTACAATAAAACATATGGATTTGAACCATAAAATATAATTAATATTTTCTATCGATTATGATAGTACGTTTTACCCCTTTTCATTTAGTTGATAGATCCCCTTGACCTTTACTTAGTGCTTTAGGTGCTTTTAGAGTTGTTGGTAGATTAATATCTATAATACATCAACATTTATTTAGAACATTATTTATGTATGTAAGATTAATTTTTTTGTTAACTATTTTATGGTGACGTGATGTTGATCGAGAATCTTCTTTATTAGGTTTTCATACTAAAAGAGTGCAAAAAAACATGTATTCAAGAATAATTTGGTTTATTATATCTGAAGTATTTTTCTTTATTAGATTTTTTTGAACTTTTTTTCATTCTGGTTTAAATTCAGTAATTGATTTAAGAATAGAATGACCACCATTTGGTGTCATAGTATTAAACCCTTATAGAGTCCCTTTATTAAATACAGCTGTACTTATTAGTTCTAGAATTACAGTTACTTGTTCACATTATAGTTTATTAATTTCAGATTTTAATTCTTGTGCTATTTGATTAGCAAATACCATTATATTAAGAGTTTTATTTACAAGGTTACAATATATAGAATATTTAGAAAGTTCATTTAGAATAAATGATTCGGTATATAGATCTATTTTTTTTATAGCCACAAGATTTCATAGATTTCATGTAATTATTAGGAGTATTTTTTTGTTCATTTCATTTTTACGTATTTTAAGAAGAAAGTTATCGCCTAGTCGTCATGTTAGGTTTGAGTGTGCGATTTGGTATTGACATTTTGTCGATGTTGTATGAATTTTTTTGTATGCTTGTATTTATAGATGAGGAAGTCTTTAAATTAAAAGTTTACAAAAAAAAATTTGTCATGTAATAAGAAGAAAATTATTTTTAGGTTTTTATTTATAGATAAGAAAGTTTTAATTAAAAAGAAGCTTTTAAGAAGCATAGAATTTTTAATTCTAGGAAGTGTAGGTTATTCACACCTTTTTAATAATTATTATAAAGTTTCTTAAATAAGATATGATATTTCATAAGAAACAATGATATTATTAATTTTAATTTATTTATTTTTTATTTTAATTTTATTATTAATGGTAGCTTTTTTAGTATTATTAGAACGAAAAGTACTTAGACTTGTTCAAATTCGTAAAAGACCTAATATTGTTAGAATTTATAGAATTGTTCAAACGGTTGTAGATAGAGTAAAATTAATTTTAAAAAATTTAATAGTTTTAGTTAATGTTCGTAAATTTTTTTTTTTACTTGCTCCAATTTTAAGTTTTATTTTAAGTTTAATTAATTGGTTTTTTATTCCTACACCATTTATTTTAGTAAACTCAGAATACAGAATTTTAATTACTTTAGTAATTTCAAGTTTGTTAGTATATTCAACTTTATGAGCTAGGTGGAGAAGTAATAATATTTATTCTTTAATTAGAAGAATTCGAGGAGTGGCTCAAATAATCTCTTATGAAGTTGTGTTAAGGTTTTTTATTATAATAATATTACTATTTTTTAATTCATTTAATTGAGATTTTTTTATTTATTATCAAAAATCATCTTTATTTTATGGAAGATTTTTTATATTCTTAGTTTGTTGAATTAGTATTATATTAGCGGAACTAAATCGGGCTCCTTTTGATTTAATTGAAAGAGAATCAGAATTAGTTAGCGGATTTAATGTAGAATATGGAAGATTTATTTTTGCTCTAATATTTTTAGGTGAATATATAAATATTTGATTTATAAGTTGAATTACCATTTTAATTTTTCTCAGAAGAAACATATTCTTAGTACTTTTATCTTTTAGAGTTGTTATGTTAATTCTTTATATTCGTTCTTTATTGCCCCGATTTAAATTTACTGATTTAATTGTTATTACATGAAAAATTTACTTACCTTTAGTGTTAGTTTTTTTTGTTTTATTATTAAGGTATTTTAGTCTTTAAATTATAAAATTTGATAAAATAATTTGTCATGTAATAAGAAGAAAAAAAAATAGAATAAACATGTGTGTACATATGTTATATTTCCAAAAGTTTCTATTAGTCTAAAAAAATTTTTTATTGTAAGAGAATAGCATATTACTATTTAAGTATAAAAGATAGAAATTTTTACATAAATTTTCTGTAAAGAAATTAGATAAAATTAAGTAAAGTTAAGTTAAATGTTCTTTTTGGATCAAGATTTAATAAAAAATTCTTATTAGAAAATAAATTTCGAAAAAACATGATTTTGTATTATAAAAAAAATATTATATTTCAATATAATATAGAAATAAATAATACAAGAAGTGATATACCAATCATATGTTTAGATAACTAATTTGTATAATTATAATTAAGGGTCAGCTTTAATTTTTT
>NC_034372.1:8146-9633 GCF_009617815.1 Ciona robusta
ATAATTTTGTATAATAACTAAAAAATTTTTTTTTATTATTTAGATATATATAACTCATATAAATTAAACTGTTAAAATAAGTAATTAAAAATAATTTTTAATAAATAAAAAATATTTTTTAACATATATACATATATTTTCTAAGAACTAGGAATTTTCCAAAATGTTTACTAAAAACGATTTTTCTAGATTCTTATTAGAAATTTCTTTTTCTTTTCAATGTAAATTTATATATTAAGCTTAGTTTAAATTAACCAAGTAAACTTAATTAGTTTGCCGTTAAAAAGAATTGGGAAATTATATTTAGAAAATAAATAATGAATTTTTTTATTATGTGAAGAAACATAATTAGAAAAAAAAGACGAAAAGACCCTAAGTGATTTAGATAAAATAAAGAATAAACTACTTTATAATTCTTTGTTGGGGTAACTACTGCTTTATTTAACAACAGTAATTAATTTTTTTTTATTAAGAAAGATCCTTATATTTTATATAAGATTATTAGAAAAATTAACCTTAGGGATAACAGCGCTAATGGATTAAATAAGTTCTTATTGTTTAATTTGTTTACGACCTCGATGTCGGTTTACTTTAACTAATTCTTGTAGAAGAGAATAAAGTTTGTTTGCTAACCAAATTATCAAGTACATGAGCTGGGTTAAGGACGAAGTGATTCAGTCCGGACTTTATCTTTTATTAAAATTATTTTGAGTACGAAAGGAAAATTATAATTATATTTTTTATCTTAAGATGTCGGATAAACGAGCTATCTTGATAAGATAGATATACAATGTATAATTGTTCTTAAGCTATGGCATTTATGTTTTTATTAGTAGTATGTTTATCTAGCTTATTACTGTTTATTAGAACTTTAGTTATAAAAAGATTTGTTCTTAATATTTTTAATGCTTCTTTTTCTTCTTATGAATGTAGATTTATAACTATGATAAATTTTAAAAATTTTTATACGATACAATTTTTTATTATTAGATTGTCTTTTATACTTTTTGACTTAGAAATTTTATTATTTCTACCTTTTATCTATTCTGAATCTACTAATTCTCCTTCAATTTATTGAGCTTTATTTTTTTTATTTATTGTTTCTTATCTTTTAGTTTATGAATTATCAATAAAAGTAATATCCCAATGGTAAGTTTTTATAGTTAATAAAAGAAAATATAACACTAATTTTTCAAGTTAGAGTAACATATATGTTAAAAATATTAACTATAGCATAAATAAATGTTTTATTTTTACAAGATAAAGATATCTAATTGATTAGTTAATATATATACCTTGTGTATTTGATATTTATTCCCATAGTATTTTTATTTTATCATAAAAATTTTAAAATATGGTTTTTAGTGTATAGTTTTTTTTTATTGTATTCTATTTTACCAATATTTTTTAAGACTAGGGAAATTATTTTCTGTAATCACTTCTCTTCATGGAGTGGGGATACTGTTAATGCTATATTAATTATTTTA
>NC_034372.1:9638-14790 GCF_009617815.1 Ciona robusta
TGTAGTAATTATATTAAGTAGAATTATTATAATAGAGAGAAATCGAATAAATTATATAATAATATCTTTTTATTTTTCTATATTATTTTTAGTTTTATTTTTTAGAAGTGATGATTTATTAAATTTTTTAGTATTTTTTGAATTATCTATACTACCTATTTTTCTTTTAATTAGATGATGAAGGAAAAGAAAAGAGCGTATATTTTCAAATTATTACTTTTTTTTATATACTTTAGTTACTTCTTTACCAATATTTATACTTATTTTAAAAACAATAACTTTAGGGATAGAGTCTATGACTTTATATAATTATTATAATTTAAAAATTACTTGATTTATATTTTTACTTTTAGTATTAAGATTTTTAACTAAGTTACCTATTTATAGATTACATATTTGATTACCGAAAGCTCATGTTGATGCTCCTGTTAGAGGATCTATAGTTTTAGCTAGAATTTTATTAAAAATTAGAAGGTTTAGAATAATACGATGTTTCATATTAATAGGAGAAGAAGTTAAAATAACTTATTCAGTTTTTTTTATTATATTTTTAAGAGTATGGGGATTAATATTTACTAGAGTTGTATGTCTCCGATTAACAGATTTTAAAGTTATTGTAGCATTTAGCTCTGTTAGTCATATAAGTCTTGCTGTTGCTAGACTTATATCTTACTTTTATTGGAGGTTTAAAAGATCTTATTTAATATTTTTAGGTCATAGAATTTTATCTCCTGTTCTATTTTTTTTTAGAGATATATTATATAAGCGATACCATTCTCGTCATATTAATTCAATAAAAAGATTAATTTCGTCTTCTTCTTTTATATTTTATTTAATTACTTTATTTTTTTTTGCCATAAATTTTAGATTCCCTCCTTTTATAAATTTTTTTAGAGAAATTAGATTATTTATATCTCTTCTTTCTTTTAATTATTTACAAGCTTTGTTTATATTTAGAAGATTTTTAATAGCTAGAATTTTTATACTAAATATATTTGTTATAATTAGGCAATCAAAAAAAATATTATTCCAAAAAATAGTTTTACTCAATTATGAGAAAATAACAATTTTTTTTTTCTTTTTATCTTATATTTATATATCCTTACTATTTTCTTCGATTATTTAAATTAGGTTAGTAAAGATAGTTTAATATAAAATGAATATTTGAAAAATATTCGATAGGTCATCGTATCTTCTTTACAAGAGTTTTCTTATGCCACAATTAAATCTTTTTTCCTTTTTTTATATTTCAGTAGTATCTTTTTCTTTATTGATAACTTCATTTAGTTATGAACCTATTTTAGTTCCAGTCAGTCGTTAGGCTAATTATATAATGTCTGCAAAACGTTTTTTAGTTACCGGCTATTAGCTGAAATTGTAGTTTATGTTAACATTATAAGTATTGTCTTATACATTTATATATTAGTTTAATAAAAAATTTATTCCTTCTAAGTATAAGATTTCAATGTTGAAATATATAAATAATATATATATAACTTTAGTGTCTGATAAAAGTTAAAAATTGTAAATTTTTACATAACAGAATTTCTGTTCTAAAGTATAGTAGCTTATACAGATAAGATAAAATAATCTATTAATTTTAGGAATTAAATATATCTAAATAGATTTTGTATAAAAAAAAATAGTTTAATTAAAACGTATAGTTTGAAACTATAAAATTCTACCAGATTTTTTTGTATGTATTTATATTTAGATTTTAAAGCATGATTAACTCGATGAATATTTTCGACTAATCATAAAGATATTAGAACTTTGTATTTTATTTTCAGAACTTGGTCTGGAATTATTAGAACTTCTTTAAGTGTAATTATTCGTATAGAGTTATCTCAAAGAAGAAGAGTAATTAATAACAGACAAATTTATAATGTCGTTGTTACTTCTCATGCATTTGTTATAATTTTTTTTTTTGTAATACCAATTATAGTTAGAAGATTTAGAAATTGATTAATTCCTTTAATAGTAGGAGCTCCTGATATAGCTTTTCCTCGGATAAATAATATGAGTTTTTGACTATTACCTCCTTCTTTTTTTTTATTATTAAAAAGTAGATTCTCAGGTTCAGCTAGAGTAAGAACTGGGTGAACAGTTTACCCTCCTTTATCTGCAAATATCAGACACTCTAATACTAGAGTTGATATAGCTATTTTTTCTTTACATTTAGCTAGAGTTTCTAGTATTTTAAGATCAGTTAATTTTTTAGTTACTTTATTTAATATAAAAAATAAAAGAAAATCAATAAGTAATTTAAGTTTATTTTGTTGATCTTTAATTGTTACAACTATTTTACTAGTACTATCACTTCCTGTTTTAGCTGCAGCAATTACTATATTATTATTTGATCGAAATTTTAATACTACGTTCTTTGATCCGAATGGGAGAAGAGATCCAATTTTATATCAACATTTATTTTGATTTTTTAGACATCCAGAAGTTTATATTTTAATTTTACCTAGATTTAGAATAATTAGTCATGTAATTGTTTTTTATTCTAGAAAAGATAATATTTTTAGGTATTATAGAATAGTTTGAGCAATGAGGGGTATTAGATTCCTTAGGTTTTTAGTATGAGCTCATCATATATTTAGTGTAAGAATAGATGTTGATTCTCGAGCTTATTTTACTTCTGCCACTATAATTATTGCTGTTCCTACAAGAATTAAAGTGTTTTCCTGAGTTTCAACTTTATTAAGGGCTAAAATTCATTGAAGATTACCACTTTTATGAGCATATAGATTTTTATTTTTATTCACTATTAGAGGGTTAACTAGAATTGTTTTAGCTAATTGTAGTTTAGATCTTGTTCTTCATGATACATACTATGTGGTTGCTCATTTTCACTATGTATTATCAATAAGAGCCGTATTTGCTATTTTTTCTGGATTTTTCCATTGATTCCCTCTTTTTACTAGATTAAGTTTTAATTTAATCTTAAGACAAATTCATTTTTTTATAATATTTGTTAGAGTAAATTTAACTTTTTTCCCTCAACATTTTTTAAGATTAAGTAGAATACCTCGTCGATATAATGATTATCCAGATTTTTATTTAACTTGAAATGTTGTCTCTTCTATTAGATCTTTACTAAGTAGAGTAGCTGTGGTAGTATTTTTTTTAATATTGTGAGAAAGTTTTTATAGTAAGCGTTTTTTATTTACTGTTGAATCAAAATCTCTAGAGTTTAAATTAAGATTCCCACCAGCTTTACATACTTGGATGACTTCTCCAGTGTTTAAGGCTTAATAAGTAAAAAGTTTTTATAGTTTATATAAAACATAAATTTTGTAAATTTAAAAACCTCTTTATAGGTAAAAACTATATAAATGACAAAATATTGTGAAAATTATTATAATTTTTGTTCCTATATTATTAGCATCATTTAAAATAAAAAAATATTTAGTTAATTTTAAATCTATAAAGATTAATTCTTTATTATTTTGTATTATTTCAATTATCTTAGTAATTCATAACCATATAGGGGTAACTTGCCTAGGAAGAAGGTGATTGAATAGAAATTTTCTTATTTCTTGAGATTTTTATTCTTTAGTTTTTTTATTTATTAGATTTTCTGTAACTTGATCTATTCTAGATTTTGCTAATTGATATATAAGAGCAGAAGTGAAAAATAAAACTTTTATTATATTTCTTTTTATATTTTTAATATTTATATTTATTTTAACTTCTTCTATTAATTTAGTATTTTTATTAATTAGATGGGAAAGAGTAAGAATTATATCTTTTTTACTTATTAATTGATGGTTTGGACGTAGAGAAGCAAGATTGTCTAGATTACAAGCAATAATTTATAATCGTATTAGAGATTTTTGTTTTTACATTAGAATTTTTTTAATTTTTATATCTAGAATAAATGTAAATATTATCAGGAGATATAGAAATAGTCAAATTTTAAATAATTTTGTTTTCTTTTTTTTCTTAATTAGAATAATAGCTAAATCCTCTTTATATTTTTTCCATCCATGATTGCCTAATGCTATAGAAAGACCAACTCCTGTATCAGCTTTATTACATTCATCAACTATAGTAGTTGCTAGAGTTTATTTATTATGTCGATTATTAAGATTTTTTAATTTTACTATAATAAGAATTGTAATATTAGTAAGGGCTCTTACAATATTATATGGATCGATTTGTGCTTTAAGACAATATGATATAAAAAAAATTATTGCCCATAGTACTACTAGTCAATTAGGATTAATAGTTGTCACTTTAAGGTTTAGGTTCCCATTAGTTTCTTTTTTTCACTTATGTATACATGCTTATGTAAAAAGTTTAATTTTTATTTCTTCAAGAATCTTTATTCATAGGATTAGAAGACTTCAAGATTATCGTAAAATAATAATAAGGTCTATTTCTTCTAAATTTTCTAAATTATGTATAATTTTATGTTCCCTATCCCTAAGAAGGTTTCCTTTTATATCTGGATTTTATTCTAAGGATAGTATTTTGGAAAATTTATATAGGCCTTTTTTAAATAGTTTTAGATCTTTATTAGTTATTGTAAGATCTATTTTTACAGTAGCCTACTCTTTTCGATTAGTGAGTTTAATTTTTTTAGTTAATAATAATGAGAGATCCTTTTCAGTTAAATTAAATAGACAAGAACAGTTAAATACAACATTTTTTTTTATATCACGTTTATTTATTTGAGGAATAGTAAGAAGGTTTTTTACATTTTGATCTTTATTTTTTATTTTTAATGAAGAGTATATTAGGTGAAGAATAAAAATAATTCCGCTTATAATTTTTAGAATTAGAGTTATTATTAGATCAAAAATTTTTTTAAGAGTACTTATGGAATTTTCTCCTAATTCTCAATTATTATTTTATAATCCCGTAATCCATCGTTTACAATTAATACTTTTGTTTAATAGAATTAAATTTATAAAATTTATTGAATTTTGAAGAATAGAAATATTATGAGTAAATCAATTAAAAAAAATCCCTAAGTTTAGTGCTTTCAGAAAAAATTTCCTTTCTTATAAAAATTATTTTATTTTTAGAATATTTTTTATATGTATTTTTTTTTTATTTTATTTTATATGTGTGTTCTAGAATGGCGGATAAACGCATAAAATTTAAGATTTTAGCATGGTCTATTATAGATCTTCTAGAA